>NC_070590.1:2855906-2868406 GCF_027409825.1 Scomber japonicus | reverse complement strand
ACACACTCACACACTCACACACACACACACACACACACACACACACACACACACACTCACACACACACACAGACACACACAGACACACACACACACACAGACACACACACACACACACACTCACACACACACAGACACACACACACACAGACACACACACACACACACACAGACACACACACAGACACACACACACACACACAGACACACACACACACACACACACACACACACACACACACACACACACACACACATTAAAAGGTCTTCAGTCCTCTTTAACACGCTGTGATTCAGTATTAACACTAAACACACACTCAGCCTCCGTCTGCTCAAACATTTAGTTTCTGGTGTGTGTTCTACGTTGTGTTAACGGGTTAACGGGTTAAAGGGTTAACGGGTTAATAACGGGTTAACGGAGGAACGGAGGAACGGATCAGAGGAACATCTGTCTGAAATGTTGAGTTTCTGCTTCATTTGCTTTAAATAAAAGGAGAGTTTGGTTTTAATGAAGGAACGTAAATCACAAAGCTCTTCAGTCTGTCTGCACGTTTACTCTGATTATACATCAGCTCACAGCTCTGATACACTTATACACATGATATATATACTAATGCTGTAATAATTATATACTTACTAAAGCTGAGGAATAATTAGATATAATGAAGAATATTTAGTTTTTTAAATGTTTTATATCAGAAACATCTAATTACCTAAAATGATCCCATTAATGCTTCAGTACATCCTCTACAAGTATAATAATCACTACTTTAATGGAGGGTTAGGGTTGGTTAGACAATTTGTACTTTATGCTTTATTATTATTATTATTATAAACAGTCAAACAGACGACAGGTGTGATGATGAGCTGCTGTTCAAATATTTAAAATGGTTTAAAAACTGTATCCTGACTCAACTCTGTTACCAGTTTGTGATAAATTATCAACATATTTAGTTAAAATAATTCATAATTTCTGTTTTATTAACTATTAAGTTTAGAAGCTTATTGACCAGAGAAATAATCATTAGCTGCATGCAGCCCTAAACCATCGTACCAAACCTGAGCAGGAGTTATGATTTATTAGTTAAAGGTATTATTACTTAATTAATTATAAACATGCTGCTCTATCTAATGATGTCATCTATAATAATATACTACATACTGCAGTACTTTTACTGTAATACTGCATACTACATCACTATAATACTGCAGTACTTTTACTGTAATACTGCATACTACATCACTATAATACTGCAGTACTTTTACTGTAATACTACATACTACATCACTATAATACTGCAGTACTTTTACTGTAATACTGCATACTACATCACTATAATACTGCAGTACTTTTACTGTAATACTGCATACTACATCACTATAATACTGCAGTACTTTTACTGTAATACTACATACTACATCACTCATAATACTGCAGTACTTTTACTGTAATACTGCATACTACATCACTATAATACTGCAGTACTTTTACTGTAATACTGCATACTACATCACTATAATACTGCAGTACTTTTACTGTAATACTGCATACTACATCACTATAATACTGCAGTACTTTTACTGTAATACTGCATACTACACAACTATAATACTGCAGTACTTTTACTGTAATACTGCATACTACATCACTATAATACTGCAGTACTTTTACTGTAATACTACATACTACATCACTATAATACTGCAGTACTTTTACTGTAATACTGCATACTACATCACTTTAATACTGCAGTACTTTTACTGTAATACTACATACTACATCACTATAATACTGCAGTACTTTTACTGTAATACTACATACTACATCACTATAATACTGCAGTACTTTTACTGTAATACTGCATACTACATCACTATAGTACTGCAGTACTTTTACTTTGAAATAGTTTTAATGTGAAAATGATGGTGTTGCACCTTGTGGGTCAAATCCAGGTGAAGCTTGACCCTCACCCTTCACACACACACACACACACACACACACACACACACACACACACACACTTCAAAGTGGGAACAGTCTTGTAAGCTTTTGTCTTCTCCGCCCAGAGACAAGCAGCAGGACAAAGCCTCGCTGAGCCGCCTGCAGACACATTCACACATTAACATGAGAAGAGTCCGTTTGATCCGCGGCAGGACGGGACCGGAGCCGCCACGACGGGAACCAACCCTCAGACCCACAGCCGCGTGACAACCCGCACGTGACGCTTCATTTTCATTTATCGATTTATGAATTTTGAATATGAGGATGATCGATTTCTCTCATTTATAGGTCATATATAGGTTATATATTCAAGTTAATTGTATTTATTTAACATGACATCACAATAAAAACGCACCAAAAAACAACTTTATATGAAGGATTAATAACTTTAAAACTTATTAAACTCTCAGAAAAATGACTTTAAATTAAACATCACTCAGGAAATAAGCGAACAGCTGAATTAATGAAGTGAATCTGGAAATTAGGTCAAAGCTGTTAAAGCGAAATGTATTATTATTATTATTATTATTATTAACCTATTATTATTATCACCATCATTATTATTATTACCAGCCTATTATTACTAGTCTGGTATATGACATGTAAATTGGACATACACAGGCTGTAAACGTCGCTACATTGCAGCTTAATTCATTTTTAAGAGGCTTAATTTAAACCATAATTGTCACCTGCACTAAAGAAAAGCCATAAATCTTTTTTTTTAAGCCATAAATTAATTTCATGTTATCTGAAAGGGTTTCCCTATTAATAAACTCATTTATTAAGACAAAGTTTATAATAATAGACTGAAAAATAACATTATTATTATGACGCTACAGGTTTTGACATAATGAATGAACCTGAACGCGTCTCCTCATGCAGCAGCTGATAAAACATTTGAGTATCACCGCGTGCTCATATCTGCTTTATATTAAAATGATGAACAGTCTGTCAGCTGTGTGTTTGCTGCTGGGAGAGAAATACGCGGAAATGTGCACGAAAGAAATGTAAAAAAACCTAAAAACTAAATTAATTTAAAAAAACAACTCAATTTAATTAAAAACCCGCATTTATAATATGATAAATTAGTTTATATTAGGCTGCTGGGATGTTTAATGATGTCAATAAAGGAAATACATATTATAGAGTTATTATAAATGTGTTGTCCGGATGTTATAGATGTTTTAAAATAGTTTTTTATTAGTTAATTATTACGCTTTCAAAATAAAAGGCCCCAATTAGGCCCCGCAGGCTCTAGAGGAGATATAATGCAGGTATAATTTGATGTTCTGCAGGTTTTAAAGCAGATAAAATGATGTTAAATTCCTTCAAATAAACTTTCCCAGCCCAACAAGTGTCCCCCGGGTCTTACTTGGGTTGGTGGGGGGCGCAGAGGTGCGTCTGATCCACTCATACGGGTTCCTCCTCTGCGGGGATCCGGGGGACAGCTGCCCCACCGGTGCGTTCAGGGACGCGGATAGAAGAGCCGGTGGCTGCCCGGGGAAATCCGGTGGGCTGAACCCCAAGGTGGCACCCACACCCCCGCTGGACCCGGTGATACCCCCCCCTCCTCCCGCTGCGGCCACGGCTGCAGCTGCTGCGTAATGATGGGACGACCACTCATCCCGGGCGGCGGGAGGAGGATGAGGAGGAGGCGGAGGCGGGTACGCGGGGCTCCAGCCGCCGGCTCCGGGCCCGCTCTGCTGCGCGCTGTGCGGGTCGTGGTGGTGATGATGGTAGCCGAAGTCAGGGTACTGCGGCGGGCCCGGTACCGGGAAGTTCTGCTGGCTGAGGCTGAGTCCCGGGTGGCCTCTCACCGGGTTCTGGTGCGGGTACATGGCGGGGTCTTTATCCAGCAGGTAACCTACGTACATCTTTCCAGGTGAGGGGATTCCCTCTGCATACTGCGGATCCAGCCTTGCCTCGCGCGCTCACCTGACCTCCAGGTAAAGTGTGTGTGTGCTAGTGTGTGAACCTGTGCACACCTCCACCTGTCCTCTCTCTCTCTCTCGCTCTCTCTCTGTCGCGCGCGCTCTCTCTCTCTCTGCGCGAGCTCCATCAGCCAGCCCGTTAAAAACCACCGCAGTCACATGGTTTACTTTTATTGCTCTTATCTCTTCCTCCCTCCCTCCCTCCCTCCCTCTCTCACCCTGCTTCTTCTTCCACCCATCACCTCCTCCTCCTCTTCATCATCATCCTCCTCCTCTCCACAGTGTCATCGTTGTGCAACATGAACCAAAACTTACCAAAATAATATTAAACCATTAAATATTAAAGCAGTTATTTAAAGTCTATCAGCTCTGCAGGTCACTACCACCCCCCCCCCCCCCCCCCTTCATCCTCCCCCTCTCTCCCCGGTCTGCAGGCTTCTCTATCGGCCTACATTTGCATGACAGTCCGCTGCTGCATTTCAAAGGCTTCATCAAAGGAAAAGAGCCAAACTTACAAATGATGTTAAAAGAAGAAGAAAAAAAAAAGGACTAACACGTGAGTCAGAGTGACGTCATCGCGTTTATTCCCTTTCTGAACTTTCACTGCTCTTTTACTTCTGACTGGTTTATTATAATAAGAATAATAATTGGTGCTAATATTTGTTCTTAATGAAGCAAAAAGAGGAAGAATCTCTTTATAAAAGCTTTAAAATGTTTATTTATTATATATATTTTTCATTTTAAGGGAATATAAATATAAATATCTCTAATAATTAACTTTATCTGCTTTTGAATGATGGGAAGCAAACTTACATAAATATGGATTTAGAGTTTAAGTAGATTAAAGTCAAAGCATTTAAATTAATTTATAATCTAATAAAGTTTATTTCATAATTCATATTTTAATCTGCTTGTTTTTTTACCTTTCGATGAGTTTTGAATTTATTGTTTTGGTTTCACTTTGAGCCGTAATTCAGACTTCAGCTGTAAAGAAACACGTCAAGTCTCTAGTTAACATTTATAAGCACTATAAATATAAATAAATATATATATGTTTAGGATATATAGATAAATAATGACTTAATGGACTAAAAATATACCTTATTAATTACAAGGATTAATTACAGCCTCACAGCAAATACACACAATGAGGTAATTAAGAGCTAAATTATATACAATAATTAAATAAGCTTTAATAATAATAAGTAGAATAAATAATAATAGAATAAAAACTATATATAATAACTATAATACACACAGTTATAAGTGATGTAAATGTTCATTAATGTATTTCTGTGCTGTTACAGACTAAACAGATAATAAATGATAATAAAACTCAGCTTTATAATAAACATTAATAAACATTAAATCTGCTTATAATTAAATTATAATGTTATAAACTATTTATTATAACAGTTTAAATGTAAAACAGGAAGTTAAAACAATTAAAGAAGCTTCAATCATCACTTCTAATGCTATGTTTAAGTTTTATATATTAAATTAAATATAATATTAACAGTAATGGTTTTATGTGTTTATTATTATGTATTTGAATAATTAATTAGTTCCCAGTTTTATTCTTTTAAAGTCAAACTGATAAAAGTTTTTATGTTTCTGTGATTTATTAATTTCTCTGCTGTACTTTTATTACCTTTATTATTATTATTATTATTATAGGACGGCTGTAATCATTCACTGTTCTGCTTCATTACGTTTCTATTGTACTTATTACTTTACTGCCTATTATAACTGTTATAACCATTATAACCATTATAACTGTTATATTATATTATTTACTGCTGCAGCTAAATGTTGGTTTTATTGTCTGTTAATCTGTTTTCTCCATAAAATAGTTAAAAATGTTAATTATTGTTTATTAAATGTCCACAACACAAATATATTCAGTTTACTGTTATAGAAGAATAAATAGAAGCTTTTTAGATATTTTCTTGAAGCTAAATGATGAAATAATAATTATAATAGTTGAGAATTAATTTCATATCTGCAGTTTAATGGATGAATCGTTGCAGTTTTATACTTTTATTCTATTTTAATGAGTAAAATATTGTTTTAATGCATTTATTTTAATTATAAGCTCTTTGAATGATAATTTAAAAGGTGCTGCACATATAAATTTATTATTGCATCATCATCATTATCATTATTATATTATTACAGGTGTTTTTTCAATTGCTTGCTTTATAGGCCGACTAATACTACTATTAATAATTTAAATATAGATTTTGATGATTTTAACATATTAAACTCTTTTCATTTGTTTTAAGGACTTTATAATCTAACTAAAGCAGAATTAAAAAAATAGTAAAATAAAACTAAATTATATCATTTTAAAGCTTTAATGACAGAAATAAATAAAAATGTTACAGTGTGTGAAGATGAACTAATGAAAGGAGACACACACACACAGAGACACACACACACACACACACACACACACACACACACACAGAGACACACACACACAGAGACACACACACACACACACACACACACACACACACACACACACACACACACACACACACACAGACACACACACACACACACACACACACACACAGACACACACACACAGAGACACACACACACACACAGACACACACACACAGACACACACACACAGACACACACACACAGAGACACACACACACACACAGACACACACACACAGAGACACACACACACACACAGACACACACACACAGAGACACACACACACACACAGACACACACACACACACAGAGACACACACACACACAGACACACACACACAGAGACACACACACACACACAGACACACACACACACACAGACACACACACACACAGACACAGACACACACAGACACAGACACACACACACACACACACACACACACACACACACACACACACACACACACACACACACAGGAAGTTCAGCTGGAGGTCGGCAGCAGCTTCGTCTCCTTCCTGAAATGAAAGTAAAAAGAAAAAAGGGAGGAGAAGAAAAGAGGAGACACTAACCCCGTCTGTTTTGACTGTTCCTTCTTTCCCCCCTACCTTCCTTCCATCCTTCTTTCCTCTCTCCCTCCCTCCTTCTCTCTTTCTTTCCTCCCTTCCCCCTCCCTTCCTCCTTCCCTCCCTATCTCCCTCCTTCCTTCTCTTTTTCTTTCCTCCCTTCCCCCTACATTCCTCCTTTCCTTCCTTCCTTACTCCATTCCTCCCCTCCTTCCTTCCTCCCTTCCCCCCCTCCTTCCTTCTCTTTCTTTCCTCCCTTCCCCCTACCTTCCTTCCTTCCCCCCCTCCCTCCTTTACTTCCTTCTTCCTTCCTTCCTTCCTCCCTCCCTCCCCCCCGTCCCTCCTTTCCTTCCTTCTTCCCTCCCCTCCTTCCTTCCTTGACTTGAGGACAACAGGAGGGTTGAATAGAATAAAAGCTGATTCTGATATAAGAAGCTTATTTTAAAGGACTAGAGACAGACAGGAACTTTATTCATCCTTTCATAAATGTCCAAATGATATTTTCTGGTTTCTCCAACTGTGGACTGTTGGTTGGGATAAAACTAGACATTTGAGAACATCACCTCTAGGGCTGGGTATCGATACTCAATACCTTTAATATATCAACCGAAATCAATTGATACCAAGTAGTATGGAAACGATTCCTGCAATCGATCCTTTTTGCACCCAGAACTAGAAAATATGACTATCTGTACGGACTCACAGCCAATCAATGCAAGCGTTCTTGTATTTAACCTCCTGTTGTGCTCCCGGGTCAAATTGACCCGTCTGTTTTGACTCTTCCTTCCTTCCCTCCTTCCTTCCTTCCCTTCTTTCCTCCCTCCTTCCTTTCCTCCCTCCTTTCCCCCTCCTTTCTTCCTTCCTCCCTCCTTCCTACCTTCTTTCCTTCCTCCGTCCTTCCTTCCTCCCTTCCTTCTCTCCTCTGTCCTTCTTTCCTTCCTTCCTCCCACCCTCCTACCTTATTTCCTCCCACCCTCCTACCTTCCTTCTTTACTTACTTCTTTCCTCCGTCCTTCCTTCCTTCCTTATTTCCTTTCCTCCCTTCCTTCCTTCCTCCATCCCCCTTCCTTCCTTCCTTCCTTATTTCCTTTCCTCCCTTCCTTCCTTCCTCCATCCCCCTTTCTTCCTTCCCTCCTTCTTCCCTCCCTCCTTTCCTTATTTCCTTGACTCGAACACAACAGGAGGGTTAATGCATCATGTGATTGGTCCACTGCCACAGCAGCTACGACCCGTCTGTGGTGGTGAAGTCGCAATTTAATGTTTCTATTCACCTGATGGGTATCTAATGAAGTCAGTAGGTATCAGTATCACTTTAAGGGTTCTAGGATTGGGATTTTGGAGTGGAATATATTTGGACTTTGTCACTAATAATCTCCCATATGTGGGTTTTTCTGGTAATATTAGTTTTTGTTCTAACTCAATATATTAGTTAACCTCTTCCACTAGAACCTGGTCACTTTTCATTTTGTTCTTGCAGCTTTCTGCTCGTCCAAACTCTCCATTAAGACACAAAACCCTCATTTAAACCCTGCTGTCTGCTCCTGTTGCTATTTATTTATTTATTTATTTATTTATATATTTTAGTAGATCACCTGCTAAACACACAATCTATTACCTTTATTTGGGATCTTAGTAAATCAGGCCCTAAGACTCATACTGGTGTGTCAGATATTTTCCAAGAGAATATGATCTAATATATATAAACTAAATTCGTCTTGTGTGTCGTTCTGCTGATCGTTCCTCGATAGTCTGGCAGCAGAATAAAAGTTTGTACTAACGCTTTGCTACGACTGGTTTTATAACTTCATGAACTGGAACGATTCAAACTCAGACTTGACTTCATCCTCATCATCATCATCCTTCTAACTTACGATATATAAGAAACACAGCATGAAAGAAGCGATACAGCTCCGTAACTCTGCCTAGCTACCAGATTCTCCTTTTAGTGGCCACTCGCGGTACTGCAGCACAAACATTTATATAAAGGAGACGTCTAGAAAAAGAAATAAAGTCTTTAATGCCCTGAAGGTTTTATATTCTTACAATCGAGTTTAAAGTTCGTGTCATTGTTTCATTTCGACAGGGCGTAACGCCAGTCGCCCAAAAACGGTCTGATGCCGTCTGGTTGCCGTGGTAACAGCGAGGCGGAGCAGCGTGGGCAGATTTCACAACCCTGGACTTTGTTTCCCGTTTTCATCCATGAGACAGTTCAGAAAAAACACGTAACTACGATCTCGCCCCCCCCCCCCTTAATCTTTAACCCTGCTGTTTTTACGGTAACCATGGTGACGGATGTTGTTGTGGCCGAATTTTTTAAAGGAAGTAATAAGTTTAACCCGCTAGCACACGTTTCTCTAGACTTAACAAACCCAAACTGAACCCAGCCAGAGCTCAACCGCAGCGCCGCCATAAAACATGATCATTGATTAACAGCGACGAGGCGCCACGTTACGCAACATGATGCGTCGCTCCGGAGTCACATGACCTACTGATGAGCGGCTGGATGGCTCGAGTTCTACTTCCTGTTTATTATAACTTATATTAGGGTTAGTTATTGTTATTAGTCTCAAATTGTTTTACTGTCTGTTACATTTGATTAACACACACACACACACACACACACACACACGTAGGCATACACACACACACTAATACATATATATACACACACACACACACACACATTCAGAAACACACACACTAACACACACACACACAAACACTAACACACACTAACACACACACACACACACACGTAGGCATACACACACACGTAGGCATACACACACACACACACACACACTAATACATACACACACACACACACACACACACACTAACACACACACACACACACACACGTAGGCATACACACACACACTTACACACACACACATTCAGAAACACACACACACACACACACACACACACACACACACACACACTAACACACACACACACACACACACGTAGGCATACACACACACGTAGGCATACACACACACACACACACACACACACACACTAACACACACACACACACACACACACTAACACACACACACACACACACACACACACACACACACACACACGTAGGCATACACACACACGTAGGCATACACACACACACACACACACACACACTAACACACACACACACACACTAACACACACACACACACACACACACACACTAACACACACACACACACACTAACACACACACACACACACACACACACACGTAGGCATACACACACACGTAGGCATACACACACACACACACACACACACACACACACACACACACACACACACTAACACACACACACACACACACGTAGGCATACACACACACGTAGGCATACACACACACACACACACACACACACACACTAACACACACACACACACACACACACACACTAACACACACACACACACTAACACACACACACACACACACACACACACGTAGGCATACACACACACGTAGGCATACACACACACACACACACACACACACTAACACACACACACACACACACAGTCAGAGTCAGACTCAAGCTGGCATAGAGTCTGTAGAGCAGAGGTGTTAAACATGAGGCCTGAGGGCCAAAACCGGCCGCTGAGGGGTTCAGTCTGGCCCGCTCTCCTTCCATCCTTCCTTCCTTCCTTGATTCTGCCCGTCCTTCCTTCTCTCAGCCTGTCCTTTTTCCTTCCTTCCTTCCTTCATTAATTCCTTCTTTCCTTCCTTCCTTGATTCTGTCCATCCATCCATCCTTCCTTCCTGTCTTATTTTCCTTCCTTCCTTCCTTCCTTCATTAATTCCTTCTTTCCTTCCTTCCTTCCTTCACCCTCTCAATCTGTCCTTTTCCTTCCTTGATTTTGTCCATCTGTTCTTTTCTTCCCTCCTTCCTTCCTCCCTCCCTCCTTTCCTTCCTTCCTCCCTTTTTTCCTTCTTTCCATCCTTCCTTCCGTCCTGTCTTATTTTCCTTCCTTCCTTCGTCCTCTCAGTCTGTCCTTTCCTTCCCTACATCTTTCCTCCCTCCCTCTCTCCCTCCCTCCCTTCCTTCCCTCCCTTCCTTCCTTCCTTCCTTCCTTACTTTATACTCTGGTTCATACAGTATCTTGGTTTAGACTCATATTCAGGATATTAAATATTATTAAATATTATATTTAGTTTCATTTGAAAGGAAACGCTCTAAACTTTCATTAAATCCTTTTATTGAATCAAACCTTTAATCACATGTTCAGGTATTTAACTGTGGCCGACCTCCTCATATATAAATACATAAATATATAAATATAAATATATAATTAATCATCATCATCATCTTTCATAGTTTCAGAGGTTTTACTGCTGCAGGATTTAAACTACCAACCGTCCGTCTGCAGCGCTGTGAGGAAGGAAGTAAGGAAGTAAGGAAGTAAGGAAGGAAGGAAGGACTCAGGAGTCATGAATCCCCTCGCTGCCCTCCTCAAGAGGAATTATCTGCGTCTTTATGGATTTATGGGAGATTTATTGTTTTACACTGATGAGTATTTAGTTTAGTCTGCTGCCGTAAAATCACATAAAAGCCTCGATGATCGTCCGAGAGGCTTCGATACGTCTCGAGTGTTTGATGTTTGAGATGTCACCACCGCCGCTCATATTCACCATTATTATTAATATTAATGTCAAATAAAGACTTTAACTTACAATCAACTGTAATATTATCAGTATTTTTTTTTATTTTTTTTACCTTCAATTTAATATTATCAGCCGTTTATTTTTAATTAGACTTAAAATTAAACCTTTAATATTTTCCTTTTTAAGCTTTTTAGACATAAATGAATCCAATGGGAAATATTTATAATAATAATAATAATAATAATAATAGTTTATTCTTGGATAGGGACAGTGCATATTAATGAACATAAATGTTAGACATCTCTGTAAATATGCTGGATTATAGCAAGTTGCTAATTTACATCCGTCCCTATATTAAATTATAAAAGATATTTAATGTAAAGCACATTTATCACTGGTTTAATATTTCCTGTTCAACATTAAATGAAGTATATTCCTTTAAACACATTTGAACTATTAACAATCACACAGTATGAACTTTAACTTGCAGATTGATAATTAATAAAGACATAATTCAGGTTATTTGTGTTAATATTATTAATAAATGTTAATTAAAGTGTTTCTGACCTATTGTCAGTAAATCTTAAAAACAGCAGCTGCGTCTCTAACATGAGTCTGATTTTATGAAACTAAAAGCAAATAAAAAAGAAGTAAAGCATAAAATCACATTTTATTATTCTAAAAACTCATCTTGACAAAATGTTATTTAACGTTTTGCTGCAGAACTTTGAATTAAAACATTTAAACAGCTTCAATAAAAAACACAAGAAGGAGAAATTAAATGGTAATAAAGTCATAATAATAATATGACTAACATAATTCATCATGTTCAGATTTAAGACAATGCATCTTATTATTTATTTAACCCAGTTTAGATCAAATAACTTAAGTTATACAAAAAGTTATATAA
>NC_070590.1:2768406-2853406 GCF_027409825.1 Scomber japonicus | reverse complement strand
ATTAGTCCGACATGTTCGAGTCTTCTCAGGACAAACATGACTTAATGTGACACAGTGACCGTCTTCATGCATCCCACTAACCTAAAACACACACGTTATATATTTATATGTATTGATGTATTTTATTGTGAAGGTTCTCTCAGTTAAAGGAAGCTTCTAGTTTCAACATCGGCTCCAAATTAGATGCGATGTCACACTCACATACTTTAATCTTTACATTCACTTCAGGTTAAATTTGGACAGCTTGTAAAAACACTACAAATCTACAAAGTGTTTTACTCTGAAATTTGGACCCCAAATGTCTTTTATTCTGAAATATAAATATTTTAAAGGTTCTACTTTAGTATAGGTGCTACACATGTTTGTATAATTGAGGCTGTTCTGGTTAAATTTGACCCATTTTGGTATTTAACAGCTTGTAAAAAACACTTCAAATGTCTTTTATTTTGAAATTTAATGACTTTTCCTAAAGTGGCCTAAAACAAAATGTTATATTTTGTATAGATGCTACTAAAGTTTGTTCATTGAGGCTGTGCTGGGTCAGATGATCTCAGGACAAACATGACTTAACGTGACACAGTGACCGTCTTCATGCATCCCACTAACCTTAAAACACAGCTTATATATTTATATGTATTGATGTATTTTATTGTGAAGTTTCTCTCGGTTAAAGGAAGCTTCCAGTTTCAACATCACACCTGCATGAAGTTTGAATATCGGATCAAGATTGGCTCCAAACTAGATACCTTAATCTTTACATACTGTTCAGGTTAAATTTAACAGCTGTAAAAACACTACACATGTCTTTTATTCTGAAATTTGCACCCCAAATGTCTTTTATTCTGAAATGTAAATATTATAAATGTTTTACTTTAGTATAGGTGCTACACATGTTTGTATAATTGAGGCTGTTCTGGTGAAATTTGACCTGTTTTGGTATTTAACAACTTGTAAAAACACCTCAAATGTCTTTTATTTTGAAATTTAATGACTTTTCCTAAAGTGGCCTAAAACAAAATGTTATATTTAGTATAGAAGCTCCTAATGTTTGTTCTGGGTCAGATTATCTCTGTATCTATGTCCATGTGTTTTAGTGAAATGAATAGTTAATAGTTTTAATAAGATAGTAGTTATGAGGATGAAGACTGATGGCTCTAATGGTTCTACAATAAACCCCACACTTCCACAAAGCTCGTCTAGTGTGTGTGTGTGTGTGTGTGTGTGTGTGTGTGTGTGTGGATCACTGACGAGCTTTATAACAACACTAAAACTTATATTTTTATTACTATAATCAGTATTATTACTATAAAAGTGTTTGCAGCAGGAGACCAAATATTCATTATTAACAGTTAAACATAAAGAACAAAATAATTTAAATAAACTAAGACAACAGCACATTATTTATTTCAGTATAATTTAACCCAGCGAAGGTTTTCTTGATTAAATAATTAATTAATTAAACTAGAAAATGATTATTATACTGTATGTGTGCAGGAAGTCCAGGTAACATCTTCATATAGAAACAAGTTAATTATAATTAATAAACTGGAAACAGTGACAAATAATTAAAAAAAAAGGTTTTCACAGTCAAATTAAATAATAATAATAATGCCAAAACACTAATATAAATAAGTATGAAGTAGAAGAAAAAAGGAAACAAAGAGTAAAGGAATTAAATTATGACAATAAAATAATAACAATAAAAGAAGTTAAAGGTTAAAATGATGCAAGAAGATTTTTTTAATTATTCTGCAGCTTAACTGTAAATTCAGTTCAATATTAATTACAAATAGTAAAGTTTACTTTTTCTATCGGTCTATTTTATTTTATATATTTATATTTATACAGAATTTACCAGATAAATAAATAAATAAATGAATAACTAACAGGATTATAAAGCTCACATTGACTCTCTTTTGCTTGGAAAAAGCAAACAAACCATATTAATACTACTAATAATACTGATAGTTATAATAATACTAATCATTTCATAGCAGATTAATTGATAATTTACACTATTTTAAATATATTTTAAAAGGTTTAAAAAGATCAAATATAATAAATTAGGGTTATTATATTATAAACTGACGCTTTATGGCATCAATTACTTCTGATTCATTGTTTGACAGAAAATAGTTCAAACATTTATAATTATTATTAAACTATTACAGCTCAGTAATCAGTTACACATGAGAGGAAATAAAGAATAAAGACATAATAAATGACATATAAAGATCATTTTCATTGCTCTTCTAACAATGACGATGAACTTTAAACTTTGAATAAAAACAAATAATAAAATAAAAGTAAAATATTAAATGAAACCAGTGAAGGTTTTAGTATCAAATATTATAATTACAGTTTCTATAAAGTTAGTTTTTAAATCATATATAACAACAAAAAGCATGAAATTAATCACATATATTTAAATTAAAACAGCAAACATTTGCCATATTTGCTTAAACAATGAATAAACCGAACAATTACCAAAACTGTCAATTAAATAATAAACTCATTCTTGCAGCTTACATGTATTTTAGGGGGAAATAAATCACATTTACACCAAATTACCCATCAAACAACCAACCATTATATCACTATGAGACATTAATTTAAACTAACAATAGAAATATATTGATTTATATACAAATCATTAATAATATCAGTATAACTACTAGGCTACTGCTACTGTTATAATGTTATAATAATAATAATTACGTTTATTGTGTAATTTATTTCACATTTTATACAGAAGAGAAGTTTAGGAGGTTTTATAGTTTCTCTCATTTCACTAAATATCTGAAACACTTTAATTCATAATGTTTGTTAATTAAAATGAGTTAATTATGAGATAATTGTATTTCCTGCTGTTGCTGATCATGTAAAGTTTATCCTGCAGAGCTTTTTATAATGTGAGAGCGCCACCGTCTGGAAGAAGCCTGAACAACTCATTTTAAACCTAAAAAATAACTTTAATATCAGTTTAACGTCTGAATGTTTAACCCTTGCTTTGACCCAGTTTTACATTTTAAAGCTGTAAAAAATAAATATACACATTTCCTTTGATGGACTTTTCGTTAATACGACTACAATCAACAAAAAATGTAAATAAAATGCATCTTTTTGTTATTTTTTGTGCAGCTGATAAAACATTTTTGTGTATAAAAATGTCCAAATTTGGCTTTTTTTTTTTTTTCTTAAATCAGAAAACTCAAAAATCAGCATTAAAGCATTAAATTCTTCATATTCTATAAAATAATGATTGCAAATAGGGCTGGGCGATATGGACAAAATCAAGTATCATGGTATATTTGACCAAATACCTCGATATCGATATTGCAACGATAATGTAGGAGATGACTCTTGATGCTTTCACAAAATGTTTACACGATGAAATGTTTGATAAAAAATCATCGGTAATGTGTCTATAATGACAAAGTGAGTAAAACAGTCTGGTAAGTTCAGAAAATTACACTTTTTTACAGTAATGCAACATTTAAAAGCAGGAAAAGACAACACCGATGACATATCACGATATTACGATATCCTAAATCTAAGGTGATATCTAGTCTCATACCACGATATCGATATAATATTGATATATTGCCCAGCCCTAATTGCAAATGTATTTATTATATCAATAAATAGAACAGACTCTTCGTTAAGGATTAATCAAACATGAATTAATGACTGACAGGAGATTTATGAATGTGAGAGACTAAATATGAACAGTATGAAATGTTTCAGTGAGTCTTGAAGCTTTACCTCTAAAATCATTAACACTTGTAGACAAACTGAGTGTATTTTTATAACACACTTTTTTCCAAAGCTTTAAACACACCGATAGTTTTAAAGACAGCGTCTATAAGTAGAAAAAACAACTTTAATATCAGATTAATTTCTAGTTTTTATACTGATGCTCTTCAGATGAAACAGTGTTTAACCCTTTATAGGACACTCATTGAAAGGAGGGAGGAAGGAAGGGAGGAAGGAAGGAAGGATGGAGGAAGGAAAGGAAGGAAGGATGGAGGAAAGAAGGAAGGGAGGAAGGTAGGGGGGAGGAAAGAAAGAGAGAAGGAGGGAGGGAGGAAGGGAAGAAAGAAGGAAGGAAGGAAGGAAGAAGAAAGGGGGATGGAGGAAGGAAAGAAGGAAGGGAGGAGAGAAGGAGGGAGGGAGGAAGAACAGATGGAAGGAAGGAAGGAAAGGAAGGAAGGACAGAGGAAATAAGGAACGAGGGAGGGAGAAAGGAAAAGAGGAAGGGAAGAAAGAAGGCAGGGAGGAAGGAAGGAAGGAAGGAAGGAAGGTAGGGGGAGGAAAGAAAGAGAGAAGGAGGGAGGGAGGAAGGGAAGAAAGAAGGAAGGAAGTAAGAAGAAAGGGGGATGGAGGAAGGAACGAAGGAAGGGAGGAGAGAAGGAGAGAAGGAGGAAGAACAGATGGAAGTAAGGAAAGGAAGGAAGGAAGGAAAGAAGGAAGGGAGGAGAGAAGGAGGGAGGGAGGAAGAACAGATGGAAGGAAGGAAAGGAAGGAAGGACGGAGGAAATAAGGAACGAGGGAGGGAGGAAGAACAGATGGAAGGAAGGAAAGGAAGGAAGGACGGAGGAAATAAGGAACGAGGGAGGGAGAAAGGAAAAGAGGAAGGGAAGAAAGAAGGCAGGGAGGAAGGAAAGGAAGGAAGTAAGGAAAGGAAGGAAGGAAGGATATTTTGGGATATTTACAGAAGTTACCAAATATAATTATTTGCCCAATAAAGGGTTAATGTTATCTGCTGCTGCCACCTAGTGTTCAACAGAGGAATTACATTAAAGGACAAGTTCATTATGTTTTAATGTGTTTTAAACCAACAGTCAGGAACTAAAATGAGCATTAAAGCAGTTTATTATGTGTGTGTAATGATTCCTCCTGTTCATACTGTGTGTGTGTGTGTGTGTGTGTGTGTGTGTGTGTGTGTAATGATTCCTCCTGTTCATACTGAGCATTAGATCCTTCATCATGTTAACAGGAAGTGATGGAGGACTAAACCCACAGTCCTCCTTCTGTGGAAACATGGATTTAAAAGTTGATCTGAAGCTAATATGAAGCTTCAGTAGAAAATAAAGATGAGGAAAGAAAAAAGAAAAAAAAACAGACAGAAAGAAAGAAAGAAAGGAAGGAATAGAGAAAGAAAGAAAGAAGGAACAAGAAAGATGAGAAAGACAAAGAGAGCAAGAAAGAAATAAAGACAGAGAAAGAGAGAAAGAAAGAAAGAAAGAAAGACAAAGAGAGAAAGAAAGGAAGAAAGGAAGAAAGAAAGACAAAGACAGAAAGAAAGGAAGGAAGGTAGAAAGAAAGAACAAGAAGGATGAGAAAAAGAAAGAAAGAAAGGAAGAACAAGAATGATGAGAAAGGAAAAAAAGAAATGAAGAACAAGAGGGATGAGAAAGGAAGACAGAAAGAAAGAAAGAACAAGAAGGATGAGAAAGGAAGAAAGGAGAATATAGTCTTCATCTTCTATGTTTCAACATTACAGTGTTTTTATAGCCAAAGTCTTTTTGTTCCTATACTTCCACCACAGCTCAACAGGAAACAGTCAATCTTCCATAGAAAGTAGTGCAGTTGGCTAAATCTGTCGCAATAGCGCAGTTCAACCACTAGATGGCGACAGAAACCGTGTGTTCGCAGGCTGTCTGCTTTTCATCCCCCATGCCATGTAAATAAATGGAAACTAGCTTGAATCGACTCAAAATGATCCAGAGCCATTGGAGTAGCTGCTACTGGGAATATTATGCGACCAGACACAACTTTTAACCAGAAATACAGCGAAGGTAAGACGAAATTTGTAGTTAAGAAACGAGGACCGCTGTGACTGCAGACATGCGCAGTGCTTAGACGAAGGAGCGTTTTTGCTAATTTGCTAATGGCGCAATCAGTTGCTCGGTGTTTGACGTGTGTTTGGTTGAGCTGTAAATGATTGTGCTGGCTGGATAGCTGAGCTTCTTCTGAACAAAACGGCGTGTCATATGACTATATTCGTGCTTGTTTAACTGCCCTGAGACGTTTCTCATTTATAGGGGGCGCTGCTGCTCTCGGGCTTTAGAGGATAAATAAATAAACTGTAAATCAACCTACCTCCGTTTATAAAGCCGTACTTGATGAATTCAGGATTGTCTTTTCGGGGGGTCAGCACCACTTCTGTCTTAATTTTTTCGTTTAAAAAATGTCTCCATCACTTTTGCTACAGGTGAGCGGCTAGCTGAATGTCTTCTTCTGTTCCTCTGTGAGCTTGTTAAACAGCTGACTGACGCATTACTGCCACCATGTGGTCAGAAGCTGCTTTATAACTGAGCGTCTCATGGACAACATAGCGTATCTCTGTGTCTTCAGTTGAAAACCTATGAAGTCTCGCGGCCCACAGGTGCAAAACTGAGAGTTTTTTGCGAACCTCTAGGTGGCGCTTGCGGCCCATGTTTGGGTCGGGGGGTTTGTCGAAAACTGGGTTTCTGAAATTGTGCGGATCGTAGCTTGGAGTATTTACCCCCCAAAGTGAGACCAAAATCACCTTTTCATCCTTTCAGTGACTGTTTTCTAAGGATGGACACACATGTTGAAGCCCAATAATTAACTTATGAACACTTCACATCCTGTTTGTAGATTTCAATAACACCAGTCTACCTTTATATAATTGCATTGCACTAATAACACTGTTAATGTATTTTCATGTAAAATTAATCTGGGACAGTAACAGTCCTTTAGTTGTATTTAAACATTTGTCAATGTGGGCAATAAATCTGAAATGATATCACAGTACGGAGGACCAGTGGAAAGACTCACTATATATCCTGACCACAAGGTGTCGCTGCTGCACAATTAAAATATGCATACAATAATTCAGAGGTGATCCAAACAAGTCACAATAATCCAGAGTTTTACAAAGTAATATATACACAACAAATAAATGGCGACTAAATTACCATTGATTTGGTTTCTGCCTCAATTATTTAATTTATAGTCAATCAATCAATCTTTATTTGTATAGCGCCAAATCACAACAGAGTTATCTCAAGGCTCTTTCCACATAGAGCAGGTTCTAAACCGAACTCTTCAGGTTTTAACTTTAAAGAGACCCAACATTCCCACATGAGCAACAGTGGCAAGAAAAAAACTCCCTTTTAACAGGAAGAACCATAGGTAGGTTATATATAGGTTATAGGCCAAAATGTTTGAGTTTAAGGAGCAAATGTCCCTTTCAATGTTAGTTCATGTGTTTAGATCAGGTCACCTCAGGCTGGACTCCAGACAGCAGCTTTTATTAAATGAATAATACATCTGGAAACTTTTTCAGGGTTACAACAGTGGCTCACATCTAGTCAGCGATCAGATCACAACCCGTCAACAACCCGACCAATGATCAATCAGATCATTGGAAAATAAGTCTTTATTTCTACAAGATCCCGACATGGACAAACGTTGTGAGTTTAGAATAAAGTGACAAATAAAAAAAGCAAGGCATATTTTCTCTTAGTTTAGTTGTAACATTTTATTGTTCCAGACTTTCTTTTTCCACTCTTTTTAACACAGAGCTTCAAGCAGAGAGCTTGTTTACAACACTAAACATGTAATGATGATTTTAGTTGTGCAAATGTTATTTTATGCATACAGATGATGAAGGCAAGGCAGTTTTATTTATATAGCGCATTTCATACACAGTGGCAACTCAATGTGCTTTACATAAAACAGAAAAACATGTAATTTGAGAAACATTAAAACATACAATTAACCCCCAACCCCACACACTAATAATAAAAACAAAGTACAGAAAAATAGAAAGAGACAAATAAAATGCTAGAATAGAGCATTAAATATAAGATTGCAGCATAAAATAATGATTAGCTTTAAAATCATTAAAAAGGACATAGAGTGCAAATGAAAGATTAAAATGTAAAGTGCTTTAAAAGAGCTCAATCATAAGCACAGGAGAAGTGTTTTTAATCTGGATTTAAAAATGTTCACTGTTAAAGAGTGACTGTTTCCGTCTTACATGGTGAACATCAGATTACCACTGAAGGTGCAGTAGTGATGGTTATTGTCAAACACTCTTTTGTGAGCAAACATACGTATAGACACCTTATCACCTTTGTCCAGAATCAGTGTGACACTATTAGAGGCAGACCCATAATATGCTGTCTGTTGCTCAAATGCACTAAAAACATGATGGTGATTCTTGTACAACAAAACACCTGCAGGATGTTTATTGTCTCCATGTGCACCCACGTGGAACTCGAAATGGTAGGCTCCTCTCAGCGGGGCAGTGAAGATACCTGCCAGACATTTGGGTTTTTTGTTATTTCAAATGAAACTCTAACTTCTGTCAGTCAGGTTGACATCAACATTGCAGAAAAGTGAAATTTACTGTTAAAGTTTGTGAGTTCAGATACCTGTGTGTGAGCTGTAGGCCTTTCCAATGTTTGTGATGACATGTTTGTAGACCAGAGGTGTTATTTTGTTAAAGGGTCCGAAATGTCGATGACCTTTATGACCTTTATCATACAGAGAGGCTGAGAAAGCCACCTGTCGACCTGAGAGAGAGAGAGAGAGAGAGAGAGAGAGAGAGAGAGAGAGAGAGAGAGAGAGAGAGAGAGAGAGAGAGAGAGAGAGAGAGAGAGAGATTATTATTTCAGTGCTGAACACCATTGTATATAGTTTTCTTCTGCTTTTTCAACTCAGTCTTCTGCTTGTCCACTTCGCAGGAAAAAAATAGCATAAATAACACAGTGAGTTTGATTTTAAATTGGCCCAAAATTGCTGTTTTGCTTTGACAAACAAAAAAACCCCCCAAAAACCTAAAATTCTTTCAGACGTTATACAGTACCTTTATTGTCTTTTTGTAGTTGCTTAATCTCTGCCTTCATCTCTTCCAGCATAGCATGGATGTCGTATGGAAGAGGCTCACAAGGTGTTGTAGACTCAGGGTTCTTCGTAACCAACTCTGTGGAGGCAGAGCAGACCAGCAGCAGCAGTGGGAAAAACACAGCGAGCTCCATTCTCACACTGATGGCTTGTTAAACTGTGTTGTGTTCAAACTCATGCAAACTTTATATAAAGCAGAGAGAAGAGGCGATAAAGATCAAGACTGTGGACGGATGTCACAAATATGTGTACAAATCACATTCATACCTGCGAATCCCTGATAAAAAACAGACCTAGCAACATTTGAACTAGCACAAGCAAAACAACATTCTAACAACAAGTTTCATGTGATATGTGTTTCCAACATCAGGACAAAGAAATTACAGCTTTATTCTCATAAGAGTACTTTTCTATTTTCCTGAAATCTTTGATTTGGGATTACACTCCAATTTAAAGCTCTGCTTCCAGGCAGTAATGATTTATAGTGAAATTATTTAATTAGAGTAAGAAATGAAAAATCCATAACTGTGTACTGTATATTATTGATGTTTTTAGATGCTTTTAAAACACATTCAGATTAGTGTCTAACAAATCAGAGATCTACAGATGTGGATACCTCTGTGTGTGTGTGTGTGTGTGTGTGTGTTTACTACATGTATGACAAACTGCTTCCCTGCACACAGAAAAAACAAAAGTCACAAGTGTTCTTGTGACTTGGCCCGGCCACCATGCGCTCGCCCCACCCCGAGGCCTGGCTCCACGAGGGGGCCCCAGTGACCCGCGTCCGAGCAAGGGACACGAAAAACCATATATCTTTTTCATTACTAGGGTCTTCTGAGCTACCTTTTGTCTGGCCCCTCTCCCCGGATGGGAGACCCTACCAGGGGCATAAAAGCCCCCGACAATTGAGCTCCTGGGGTCATTGGGACACGCAAACCCCTCCACCACGATAAGGTCAGGGAGGGGGAAGTGTTATTCATACTATCAGTGATATTCAAATTATAGTTTGTGTGACTGTATTAATGCAAAAACACATTTTTAAAAAGAATTTGCAAGATATTTGCAAGAATAGTTTCTTCACAGGTTTGGTGAAAGGTTTTGTGGTTGTTAGTGTGTAGAGTTTGCAAAATAACTTGTAGTTTCAAAGATAGTGTCTAAGCAATCACATATTCCTCTGCTTTTGAATAGTCATTTAGGTCTTTTTTTTCTATGAGGCACAAAATGATATTCATTAATGGTCTCAGGTGTATAAACATTTTCCTTGCACAAGGAAGTGCAAAACATGTGAGTGAGCGAAGGGGAATTCTAACTTTTAATTCTAATGAATCAGATAAAGGACAGCTAATCTCATTCTTGTATCTATTTCCTGTTGGCACATTGATAAGCATCTTCGACTGAAAGTAATCTAAAGAATCAAACTGAGAGTGAATTACTCTTCTTTATCTGCCGTACACTAAAGAGAGCAGAGAAGAAAATAAAAACATTTGTGATAAAAATAAGCTTAAATCTCACCTTCTAGGTTTGGGGAGTGTTAGATCTCTGATTTGTTAGACACTAATCTGAATGTGTTTTAAAAGCATCTTAAAACATCAATAATATACAGTACACAGTTTTCATTTCTTTTAAATTTTAAGTTTTCAGTTTTAAATTGCAATGTAATCCCAATCAAAGTTTTAAGATTTCCAGTGCAGCAGCAGTGACACCTCGTGGTCAGAATATATAGTGCAGCTGTATTTAGCTTTAATGGTGGTCCTCCCACATTGTAAAATTAATCTGAGTCCTTTGGTTACATTTGCACACTTTAACTAATTAATCTTTTTTAAATTTGACCCTCCTGCTCTACAGTGTTTTAAATTATTATGTTTTACATTATAGGGTTAAATGAGAGTGTTATTGATGTGAATATGTTGGCAGCTATAAAGATTAATGAGAATTTAAGGACACATTTTAGCATGTCACTGAGATATTTCAGTGCTTATTATCAATATGTGTTCAGAATAGGACAATACTATTTAATCATTTATCTGCACATTTTATATTCATGCTGTTTGTTTCCTAACTAATCTGTCAAATATATCAAGATATAGCTGTATTGTTATAGTTATAGGATGTTGTATGACTTTATTGACATGATAACTAAAACAATACTGTCTTTATTCTTTTTACTCTATTCTTTCTTTCCCCCTCCACTGTCAGGTAACTCCCTTCGATAAATAATCATCAGTAATTTGGATATAATGATAAAGTGGGTAAAAGGTAAATAATAGAACAGATAGAACAATCTGGTAAATTCAGAAAATGTTCTGTTTACTAAACACTACAACAAACCAACAGCAGCATGTTAACGGTCAGGTTTAGCTGCCACATAAAAGAAATAAAAGACACAAAATGGCGGACAGATGGCTCCGCTTCGTGGGCGGGGCTTCTGACCGTTGGCGCCACCTGTCCTCTTTTACGTCCGCAGACTGGCTTTATAAGCTGCAGCTCAGACAGCTAGACTCATATTCATCTCTTAACGTTTGTTAGAGAAGATTAGAAACAATGAGTGGAAGAGGAAAAGGCGGGAAGGGACTCGGTAAAGGAGGCGCTAAGCGTCACCGTAAAGTCCTCCGTGATAACATCCAGGGAATCACCAAACCCGCCATCCGCCGTCTGGCTCGCCGCGGCGGAGTCAAGCGTATCTCCGGTCTGATCTACGAGGAGACCCGCGGTGTGCTCAAGGTTTTCCTGGAGAACGTGATCCGGGATGCCGTCACCTACACCGAGCACGCCAAGAGGAAGACCGTGACCGCCATGGACGTGGTGTACGCGCTCAAGAGGCAGGGCCGCACTCTGTACGGCTTCGGAGGTTAAACATCACCACCCTGCTCCTTAAACTCAAAGGCTCTTTTAAGAGCCAACCACCAACTCTGAGAGACATCCTCTTACCTCGTTTACATGTTAATGATTATAAACATGTTAGTGATTATTATAAACATGAACCAGTAGTTCAGGTCAACTTGTGCTACAACATCAAACCCAGGAGATAATATTAATGTTGCTTTTGTACATAATTTGCTATTTATATTAATATTGTCTTTAACAACTCCTGTCCTGAGACCAGTTAGAAGGGTTAAACAAGAATATACACATATTCATAAACATATGTACCAGTACTTCAGGTCAACTGTAATATTATTTATGGTAGTAATGTTAAGTATGAACAAACTGGCACACAAATTACCGCTATATTCATATTTTACTTAACCAGTGCAATAACTATCAATCTCTGGGTTTGATAGGGACACTAACTCTGAGAGTGTATGTTATAAATACTATATAAACATATGTACTGGTTGTTCAGCTCTATAATATGCATGTTTTTCATTTTAAACTGCTATAACATCAAACCCAGGCATATTATTCATCACCAATATTGTACATAATAACTTACTATATTTTTTACAGGTGGTCTCTATTACTTGTGTTGAGCCACCAACCTTGAAGCTGTCCTGTTTATAAGTTAATAACATTAATATAATTCTACTGTATACATATTTATTTTGTGTTGTGCAGCATTTGTTAAGGTTTCAAGACATGATACACTTATTGAGCATGGAGTAAATTCAGGTATGCTGTCATTCAACATAAATATTTCTCTGGTATATTATATTTTCTGTTGTGTATTTTTACCATTAATCTTTTCATTGATTGTGCAGAAACACCCACCTACTAAAATCTGTCCTGTAATCATTTTAAATATCTAATTTAAAGTCACTGTGAATTATGTATTTTTGTGTTGTACAATTTTTATCAAGGTTTCAACTTAAGTCATGATACACTTATTGAGCCGAATCAGTGTTTAAAGTGTTTACTAAAGCTTTGTCCATAATTATAATAATAATGTCATTAATTAAATCTTGTGATAAACTGGAAGTGTTGTGAGATTATAAATGAAGCTATAAAGAAGTTCTGTTACACATTTTTGATGTAATCTTTAGACCTTTAGATAATCAGATTTATTTCTTAGAAGAAAAAAATAATCACATTAACCAGATTTTGAACTCTGAACTGTTTTCACAAATGTAACGTTAAGTAATAACCTGAGATACATGTTGTAAGAGTAAATATACACATTATAAACACTGTAGCAGCATAAAAGTAAAATATCAAAGAGTAAATACCTCAAAAATCTGTTAAAGTACAAATATAACTACACCAACTGTAATACTATCACTGGTCATGTGGCTGGAAGTCACAGATATTATTATATTATACATAAACACATAAATCTATCCATGGATTTTATAATATGGTAAATCAGTAAACACATCAGCTTTTGAATGCTAATATTACATATATTATGTTAAGTTATGTTTAGTTGTGTGTTTTTAGACAGCATGTTTTATATTTAACGGTAAAGACTCCTCAGATGATGAAGGGAACGGTCTGCGCATGCTCGAGGATTCAGCCAATCCTGTGCGAGCAACGGCACAGTGAGATTTACATGCAGCAGATATAAAAGCAGCCGCGCTCGGTGAGGATACACATCTACCGGAATCATGCCTGATCCAGTAAAAGCTCCGAAGAAGGGCTCCAAGAAGGCCGTGTCTAAAGCCACCAAGACCGGCAAGAAGAAGAGAAAGACCAGGAAGGAGAGCTACGCCATCTATGTGTACAAGGTGCTGAAGCAGGTCCACCCCGACACCGGCATCTCCTCCAAGGCCATGGGCATCATGAACTCCTTTGTGGGGGACATCTTTGAGCGGATCGCCGGTGAGGCTTCCCGCCTGGCTCACTACAACAAGCGCTCCACCATCACCTCCAGGGAGATCCAGACCGCCGTCCGCCTGCTGCTGCCCGGTGAGCTGGCCAAACACGCCGTGTCCGAGGGCACCAAGGCCGTCACCAAGTACACCAGCTCCAAGTAAACCTACTACTGCTGCTGATAATACACAAAGGTCCTTTTCAGGACCACACACTCCTTCCACTAAGAGCTTTATCTTCTTATATAATGTGTTCAGTCTTTTTTAGTAGCTCAGGTTCCTTCCTGATAGAAATACGATAGACTGCTGCTTTATATTCTAATTCTATTTATCTTGTGCAACACCGATATACAGACAATACCTTTATGTCTTGTAAAATACACGTTGAGATATATATATATGTATTTTCATTAAGAAACAGTAATGAATCTATACAGGATGACTTTGCATTTCAGTTTGTTTAATTTACCATAGGTAGCCAAAGATGTAATAAGAAATAAAGCTTAGGACCAAGAATAAATTATGATCTAATTTCATTAAGTAAATGGACTACCTAAAACCATTCAATAGTTTTGAGTAGCTCCGTTTCTCCTCTTGCCACAAGGAAGTATATTTCATACACTGGCAACTCAATGTACTTTACACAATTAACAGTATGAATTGGAAAGAAACAAACAAGATGTATGAACACCCCCACACTAAAAAAGACAGGAAAAATAGAGATCATACTAGAATAGAGCATTAAATATGGGTCATAACTATACACAATGATCTTATGCAATACCCTTGATAGCTGCTTTCTTTTATATTTAATTCTGTTCATTAAGTGCAATACCTTCCTACTTTTTTTTGTTGTCTTGATTTTATCTGGTTTTGTATTAAAAGTACAATTGTAGTGGCACCTTCTCATTATGTTTAATGTAATGGCAAAGCTTTCCATTTATTCTAATTCTATTGATCTTGTGCAACACCTCATTATGTCTTCATAGCTGTGTCTTTTATTGTCTTAAAAGTATAAATGGAAATCTACCTGTAATCTCACGTTTAATATAATAAAGCTTTCTATTCTATATTGAGTTTTCACTGACTGATATCAATGTGTTTATATCAAATCTATGCAGTATGATTGTTGCAGTTTATCTAATTTACTTTTATAGTAGGCAGTTAAGAATAACACTTAGATCAATAATAGGTTGTGTTGATTACAAAGAGGAAGAACATCTTAAAGTCGTTTTTAATGGGAGATTTTCAGTGCTCTACACAACTGATCACTTGGAAAGGTTTCATTATGCACATTATATTATAAAGCATCACAAGGACTGTCAGTAGCTGCTGTTTCTACTTTATCACTTTGAGCACAGACACAGAAACTGAATATGTAGAAAAGGCTCAAAGTTACATTTTAGATTGTGAAGTATTATACTGTTCTCTATCTGAATATTATTCTTTCTGGAGACTCCTTATGAGGAGTGCCTCTCTCTCTCCCCAACATCCATCTCCTTCCCTCTCTTCCTCTTCCCTGTCCGTGCTACTGTATGAAATCACAATCACAACATTCAGTCAGTGATATAGTTTAAGGTTCATTTTCTATTTGGACTTTGAGCTCTACAAATAAACACAATTCAGCTTTTGTACAGTACATATCACTGGCTGAATCAGCTGTGTCCTCGCTGTCACTCAAGGATTGATCTATAAAAGAGAAATCATTATTATTTTATGATCCAACATTATTCTACAATAGGGGTACATATCATTTAAAATGTAACAGAAGCAATACAGAAAGAAATGGGTCTATTGCCTACTGAAATTTAAACTGTGACAATGATATTGCATATGTCACTGTCTTCACTTAACCAACCGTCATAAACTCCTCATGGCCCTGCTCCTCCTGATGGCCCTGCTCCTCCTGATGACCCTGCTCCTCTTGATGGCCCTGCCTCTCCTGATGGCCGTGCTCCTCTTGATGGCCCTGCCTCTCCTGATGGCCCTACTCCTCCTGATGGCCCTGCTCCCTCCTGATGGCCCTACCTCTGTCTCACCATCTATGCTCAAAGATGAATTCTCTGTGGTCCAGTCTTCCTCGAACTCCCCACCCAGGTTGCCACTGGTTTCTCTGGGGGTGGTAAAGGGCTCGAGGAAACACAGGACCGCAGAGAAACGCCATTTTTTAAGTGGCCCTCCTGCCGACCCGCTCCTCCTTTCTCCTTCCCTTTTTTCTTTTTAAGTGTCCCTCAGCTCCTTCCACTTTTTACGACACACCTCAACTGCAAACACACACACAGACATACACTTTGTATAATTAACATCTAACCAAATTAAATATTCAGACAATGAAAACATTCACAAATAAACTGAGACTTGTATCCTGCCAAGCGGGACAGTCTGCAGTGCTAATGCTAACCAAAGCTAACGTTTCATTCATAGAGAAACACAGTCAGTAACCTGGTAAAACGAGCCACACATGGTCTCGGAACTTACCAGAGAGTCCCACCTCGACACTAACGTTGGCCCATGCCTCTTTTTTATACCTGTCTCGGTCAAATCCAGGCGGGGAGTTCCTGTCCTCTGAAAAGAAGCCAATGCGGAAGTAACTTAGAGTTGCATTCTATCAAAAGGCCACCAGGGGGCGACCGTCTCTATACAAGTCAATGGAGAATTCACCAACTTCTCACTTGATTTCTAACCTCAGTAAACGTTTTCAAAATGTGTTTATGGTCTCAATCGCTAGTTTAAAGCCTTCTTCAATGCAGTATGATGTTCATTTGGGACATTTTGGCCTCCCTGATTTTATATGTGACGATAAAGCAGGGTATGCATTAGGGCGGGGCTACATCCTGATTGACAGGTTGATTCAATCTAGCAGCCGTATCATAGGGGACCGGGAGTCCACATACAGCAAAATCAATGTTTCCTCCATGTTACATCACTGATGTGACGTCGGGAGAAACTCGCCGCTGAATGGTTGTCGCGGCGCGATGTCGCCTGAAAAGTTTTTCCAACTTTCTTCGTGTCGCGCCAGACGCTATTCGCCCTGAAAAAGGCAGAAGGAATTTTGAGTTCAAGCACAAATTTTTGAAAGAAAGCAGCAGACATCTCAGTGCGAGCACAACATGTGAGCATGAGGAGAATAAATCTGAGCAGGAGCTGTGTCACTGAAAAGGAATAAAATCATCCTCTCAAACTGAAAATCTACACTCTTGAATAAAGATAGGATCATTCTTCCATAATTTTCATGCTCTGTAAAATTAATCTGGGACAGTCCTTTGGTTATATTTGCACATTTGTCTATGTGGGCAATACATCTGAAATGATATCACAGTAAGGAGGACCAGTGCCTGTTAAAGCTAAATACAGCTGCACTATATATCCTGACCACAAGGTGTCGCTGCTGCACCATAACATGTGCATAGAATAATTCAGAGGTGATCAAACAGATAATCACAGTAATCCACACAGAGTTTTACAAAGTAATATATACGCAACAAATAAATGGTGACTAAATTACCATTGATTTGGTTTCTGCCTCGATCATTTGATTTATAGGCCAAAATGTTTCATGTTCAGACAGCAGCTTCTGTTAGCTGTAAAATACATTTGGAAAAATAAACTTGAATATGTGAATTTTCAGAATACAGAGAAAGCAAGAGGAGCAGTGTGGGAAATCAAATATGTCAGACATTATGTCAACATCACTGTGTCTAATCTCTTATTGTGGATGTCAGAGAAAGCTGCAATAAACAACATTTAGCCTAACTACATGTCAGAAAACTACTATTTGTTATTGTGTTGTCCTACAAAGCAGACATGAATCAGATGTGGACTGTACAGAACAAATAAGAGCTTAATATACCAAGGCTTTTAAATACTACTGATCTATTTAATTCATCTTCACACATCGGTTACCAATCAATAAGAAAGCACAGTGTTTGTTTCAGCGTTGAAAGCCGAACTATATGTCCTCTGATAAATGCAGCGTCAGTGTTTGACATCAGGATGACTTCACACAAATTAATGGTCAGTTTAGATATGATCATTAATGTTTAAATGTGCTAAATGTGAGATCAGCTCCTTTTCTTACACTTTGTATGTGGGTCCAGCAGGGGGCGCTGTTGATGGCAACTTAAAGGCCTATATTTGTGTTTTAGTAAGTTTTAGGCATATATACATACATACATACATGTTATTTTTAACCTCCTCAGATGTTATAAATCATGTTGCTTTACATTACAAACACATGCGGTGAAGTTTTACATGTTTAGTGATTTTTTCCTCCACAGGCAGATTCTTGCTCCAGTTGTCTAATCTATGAAAATAAACTTGAAGTGTGCTTTAGTATTTGTTTTTTTTTAAAGTTACATAATCATTGTGAAGCTAAGCTTTTCTGATGAAGCTGCAATAAGCAACAGTAATATAATGTTGACATAATGCAGGCTTGATGCAAAGTGTAAAGAGAGAACTATAACTAATTTCCTTTAAATTCAAATGTTGGGAACATTAAATGACTGCAATCAGAAAATAAAAGCAATTAGAGTAAACAAAAACAAACAAACCCAGCAGATAGACGTGTTTGTGTCTACTGAGAACATTTGTTTTCTGATAACTTGGAAACAAAATGGCAGCAGCACCAATAAACCAAATAATGATCGATATGACCGATACTGTACATATCAAGTCATATAATTCAGATTTGATAAGAACATTATGTCTTCATGAGGATGTAATCATGTATTGTATCCTTATAGCTCCTAATGGGTTTTCTGAATGTCAGGTGAGTTATTATCTGTGCGTGCAGAAAGAGACATGCTTTCATTTATTGCAGTGGCCAAAAAACATCCAGAAAAACATTTATAAAGAATAGAAACCTAACATTTATTACCTGAGGCAAAGTAAAATAAAAATGTGCCTGCGTGTTTCTAACAGGTGATCAAAGTCTCTGATGCAGCCGATCAGTCTGTACTCTTATAAATATTAAAAAGCCGGTGACTGCTTTAACATCATATTTGGGCGTAGCCACATTGAAACTGTTTCTGATAAACTTGACTTGACTGCCAACACCGAACCGGTTGTTCAGGTGGTTTGAATGTCAGGTGAGATGTTATCTGATTGATACTGAACATATCTGCTAAAGATAGGTAGCAGATGGTCTAATTTCCAGACTCAGGACCAGGAGGGTGGAGGAGGTGGTTTAATGGAGTAGTCCTGGTGTGTTTGCATAGACTGTGTATAAGGACAAAGTGATGATGATAGTCTGTCAGGTCCAGAGGAACACACAGGGATGATAGTGGACTGGACTGTGTGTCTGACACTAGTGCTGCTCTCAGATCAGTTCAGAGTCATCTCCACCTCCCGGTAACATGGCCCAGTCAGAGCCTTTCTACACACAAGCTGCTACTCTTTAGAACTAACAATGACTCATTGAAAATGTTTTGAATGTCTTTTTAATGTAATCTTTGTCTTCTTAATGTTTTATTTCCATTGTAAAGCACTCTGAATTACATTATGTCTGAATGGTGCTATATAAACTTAAACTTAGTTTACCTTCTATTTTATTAATTTTTTTCCTCAGTCTTTGTATTTGTACAAGTAAACTGGACACAAATCAACTTTGCCTGATTTGACTGTCACACCTTGAACTATAAAATGATGACATCACCAAAGACTCCTCACACACCTTATGTAATACACACTACGTCACACAAATACCTCTTTAGGAAGTCTTTAAGCCTCAGTATTAGTTTCTCCTGATTACTTAAAGGCCCTAAAATATCTTGTCAATCAGCTTCTTAGTATGAAGGATGGAGTCCTGCATGATCACACTTTTTTCATCCAACATAAAAGCAGTTTTAATTATTTTAGACTTTTGTATTTTTAATTTTTTCCCGTCTGCTCTGCCTGAGCTGTCAGACCACACACAGACCTGATGAAGGTCTGAAATATATCATTACACGATATACACATACATTTAAAAACCACATTAGGAAGCTTAGTCCTCACTTATTTCATTCAAGAGATCATTTCACTCAAAGCCCATCAAAAGAAAAACAACACAAAGACACAGTATCAATTAATCAATCAATATTTATTTATATAATACCAGTGGCAGCTGGTGACAAAAACTACCTGATATTTTGTATGTCCTGTTAAAACTGCAGGATGCGCCCACTGACTGAATCCATGCTCCTCTTAAAGGCGGGGTGGCAATCGGGAGGGACGGGACATTTCCCGGTAGGCAGGGGATACAGATACTGATCAGCACAGCATCACCCTGTTCGGTAAGGAAACCAGTTAAATTGGAAACCAGTTGGGACGTAACACCGGGGCCCGAGCCATTGAAAAAATTCCCGGTGGATTTCAAGGCCCAACTCCGCCTTTTACAGAGCTTGGCAAATTTCTGTTTGCATTTTTCAGAGAGATGTTTAGGTTTCGTTCCCTTGATGTTTTCCATAACATTTTGAAACTCTGAAACTACCGTCAGCATAAGTTTGAGTGACATCAGCTGACGGGAGGGCGTGAAAAACAGCCAGAACTGTCCCGTAGCCTACAGGGCGAAAACTGATGGAAGGAAGTTTTTATTGACCAGCCACCACTGTATAGTGCCAAATCACGACAAAAGTCATCTCAATGAATTTTACAGAGCAGGTCTAAACCGTTTAATTTAAAGATACCCAACATTCCCACATGAGCAAGCACTTGGCAACAGTGGCAAGAAAAAACTCCCTTTTAACAGGAAGAAACCTCAGGCAGAACCAGGCTCAAAGTGGGCGGCCATCTGCCTCGACCGGTTGGGGGAGAGAGGAGAGAAAGGAAGAGAGAAGCACATTTGCCATGATCACCACTGAAAATGATTTAATTATTATGATTTGATTATAAATTATTTATTTATTATTTATGGTCCGTTCACACAATCATGTTACTATTGATACCACTGAAATATGATGAATTTAGTAAAGATTAAATACTTATACAATATCAAAGTATTGGTCGTCATCAGGAGCCGTTTCATGGTTTTCGTCGACATCACTGGTGTTATTTATTGGCGATAAAATAAATGTATATCCTCGATAGAGTTGTTGCTTAATAATTGTTAAAATCCTTTCACTGATGGACATTCCATCAATCTCAATGTGATTCAAGAAAAATTTTAAAATATCAATCCACGTCATTTTTAGCAATATCGGTTTTCCAAATAGTTTAAAGATCTCCATTGTAATTCGAAAAATGTTTTGTAATGGGTGCGGTTGTCTCTTTCGTTCTCTTCTCTCCGCAACTCTCCTTTCCTCTTCTTCTCATTTATAATGTTCCCTTCTGCTCTCTGATTGGATGAGACAGAAATGGGTGTTGTGAAATCAGGGTCAAAGTCAAAGTCAAAGCCCGACTGATACTGCTATTTTGGAAAACACCTCTGACATATGTATATGTATGTGTACATAAACACACATATTTTTACAGATTCATCAACTATGGCAATCAAACACTTGTGAAGAAGATATGTTATGGAGAGTAAAATTAATCTATGATGTTTGGCCACTGGATATGAAGGATAAATGCAGCTTGTTAATGATCCTGTTTATGTTAGATATGTCTTTCCAAAGACCTCTAGGTCCCTAAAAACACATATTCAGCCTCCATTTAGATTCATTACTTTTATCTTGTATGTTTTAACAGAAGATTTGCCAAGAATATGTCTTCATGAGGTTTTATTCATGTATTGGATCCTTATACGTCCTAATGAGTGTGAAATGTCTGTTTGTAGTAAAAGAGAAAACTTTCACACACTGACAAAGACCTCACATTCACCAATTCAGAGGTCAAATAAAGATCTCACATTCACCAATTCAGAGGTCAAATAAATTATTCTTGTTGACTAAAAACTAAACCAAAACTAACCAAAAACATTTGCTTGCATGTTTCTAACAGGTGATCAAAGTCTCTGATACAGTCGATTAGTCTTTACTCTTTAACGATTAAAAAGCCTGTGACTGCTTTAACAGGTTTGTTCATTTCATGGGTAAAGTAGGCCACAAATAAACCTGACCCGACTGCCAACACTGAACTGGTTCTTCAGGTGTTATGAATGTCAGGTGAGTTGTTATCTGTGCGTGCAGAAAGAGACATGCTTTCATTTATAAAGAACAGAAACCTAACATTTATTACCTGAGGAAAATAAAAGATGTGGCTCATAAATCATTGTGTTGTCTAAAGTTCAGTAAGCGAGATCTCTCTTCTCACGTTGCTCACGAGGCCCAATTCAGTCTGATGATCAAGCCAAAGTAAATTATTTCTCTGTTAATTTCAATAATCACAAATATGCAGGTAAAAAGACACATTTCTGAATAACAGCATGCAGCGTCAAATATAACTTATAATTCAGATGAAGTTCAGTCAAAGTTTATATGTTATATGTTAACTGGCGACACCTAGTGGCAGAAACATGGTACTACAGTTAATGCAGCCAGACTGTTACATGCAGCATGTTTACAGTCATCTGTGTTCAAAATAAAAAATAACACAACAAACAAAGACTTGTGTTTCCCACTAACTTTGGTCCCACTAAGGTTGAGACTATTATCATTTATCTGACACTTCAATGTAGTTTTTATTCTATTTAATATGTTTTATTCCATTTTACCTTCAATTTTATTCTACTCCTTTTAAATCTTGTTTCTGTGTCTTATATCATTCTGTGCCTAATAGAACAAAAAAATGCATCAGACCAAAATGAATATTCAAAGTAATTCTATGTGTTACAGTTTTTTCTGATTGCCGAGACACTATCTTCTCTCCAGCAGTCTTGTACAATCCAGTCTCAGTCTCCTACGAAAGTTGTTGTACAGTCTGGCACCAAAACTCCACAAATGTTACCTGAATAGGGTTTAATATGAAATAGAAATGTTTGACCTGATAATGCTCAGACCCTAACCCCCCCCCCCCCCCCCCAAAAAAAAACAGAATCATTTTAAGTGTTAAAACATCTCTAATTTGTTAGACACTAATCTGAATGTGTTTTAAAAGCATCTAAAAACATCAATAATATACAGTACACAGTTATGGATTTTTAATTTCTTACTCTAATTAAACTATTTAACTATTAATCATCACTGCCTGGAAGCAGAGCTTTAAATTAAATCAAAGTTGTAAAATTTCAAGAAGATAGAAAAGTATTCTTGGAATGAGGAAATATCAAGTAAACTATACTTAATTCGTACTTAATCCTTCAAGTTCAAATGTTGCTAGGCCTGTTCTTTCTCAGGGATGAAAAGGTATGAATGTGATCTCTCCACATTCTTCTCTTTGCTTTATATAAAGTTTGCATGAGTTTGAACACAACACAGTCAAACGGTGCAAACCGTCAGTGTGAGAATGGAGCTCGCTGTGTTTTTCCCACTGCTGCTGCTGGTCTGTTCTGCCTCCACAGGGTTGGTTAAGAAGAACGCTGACTATAAACCGCCTCACAAGCCTCTTCCATGTGACATCCATGCTGTGCTGAGAGAGATGACCGCCTCATTGGCTGTTCAGAAGGTGGAGATTAAGCAACTACAAAAAGACAACGAAGGTACAGTATAACATCTGAAAGAATTTGAGTTTTTTTGGGAGGGAGGGGGTTGTTTATTTGTTAAAGCAAAACAGCTTAATTTTGGGCCAATGTAAAATCAAACTCAGTGTTATTAATGCTATTTTTTTCAGCACAGACAAGAAGGCAGAAGACTGAGGTGGACATGCTGAAGACCGAAGTGGAAAAGCAGACGACCGAAGTGGACAAGCTGAAGCAGCAGCTACAAGGTATTGTGTTGAAATCATCACTGCTCTGATCATCTATGTTGATTACTGAATCCGTCCTCCTGAATTAGTCATTTGTGTGCAGAGATTTAATGGAGATCAACGGTGGCGAAACCCAAATGTACAGACTGGTTTTATATTATTCTTGATGATTTCACACACAACCCAGAAAAAAATGCTAGAGTGTGTGAAACTGTGAAACTACAGATTAACAGTAAATATTGTGGTTTATTTGGCAGTGGGACTGACTTTACTTTTGCATCAGTAGGCTACCATACAAATTATGTGTGCTAGATTCCCCCGTTCCTTCTACCTCAGGCTTTCAGTAGAGACCTGAGGTCAACCTCCCCCTGCCCCTCTAACCATCTCCTACTTCTGACTGTGAGATCTTCTCAGCAGGTAGAAGCTGTTAGTTCATAAACTAGAACAAGGACAAGCCCACTGCAACAAAGTTAACTGACCCACACGGTGACATGCAAAAGCCACTGAAAACCGATCTTTTTTTGTTTAGTTTTTGCTATTGTGCGCCCTGTGCCTCTCTGCAAGATGTCCCCCCAGGAGGCTGCCCATATCACCCAAATCTAAATTTACCACTAGTGATGAATGTGTTTGTTTTAGAAAAGTTAAGACTTGCTCCAAGTTTTGTTTTAAACATATGTTCATTAGTTTAAAAACTACATAAAATAGTGTTCAGCACTAAAATAATAGCTTACATTGCTCTCTCTCTCTCTCTCTCTCTCTCTCTCTCTCTCTCTCTCTCTCTCTCTCTCTCTCTCTCTCTCTCTCTCTCTCTCTCTCTCTCTCTCTCTCTCTCTCTCTCTCTCTCTCTCTCTCTCTCTCAGGACGACAGGTGGCTTTCTCAGCCTCTCTGTATGATAAAGGTCATCGACATTTCGGACCCTTTGACAAAGAAACACCTCTGGTCTACAAATATGTCCCCACAAACATTGGAAAGGCCTACAACTCACACACAGTTATCTGAACTCACAAACTTTAACAGTAAATTTCATTTTTCTGCAATGTTGATGTCAACCTGACTGACAGAAGTTACATTTTCATTTGAAATAACAAAAAAAACCCAAATGTCTGTCAGGTATCTTCACTGCCCCGCTGAGAGGAGCCTACCATTTCGAGTTCCACGTGGGTGCACATGGAGACAGTAAACATGCTGCAGGGGTTTTGTTGTACAAGAATGAAGATCATGTTTTTAGTGCATTTGAGGAACAGACAGCACATTTTGGGTCTGCCTCTAATAGTGTGACGCTGATTCTGGAGAAAGATGATAAGGTGTCTATCCGTATGTTTCCTCACAAAAGAGTGTTTGACAATAAACATCACTACTGCACCTTCAGTGGTAATCTGATGTTCACCATGTAAGATGGAAACAGTCCCTCTTTTAAAGCACTTTACATTTTAATCTTTCATTTGCACTCTATGTCCTATTAATGATTTTAAAGCTAATCATTATTTTATGCTGCAATCTCATATTTAATGCTCTATTCTAGTATTTTATTTCTCTCTTTCTATTTTTCTGTACTTTATTTTTATTATGGGGTGTGGGGGGTGTGGGGGGTTAATTGTATGTTTTAATGTTTCTCAAATTACATGTTTTTCTGTTTTATGTAAAGCACATCAAGTTGCCATTGTGTATGAAATGCGCTATATAAATAAAACTGCCTTGCCTTGCCTTCATCACCTGTATGCATAAAATAACATTTGCACAGCTAAAATCATCATTACATGTTTAGTGTTGTAAACAAGCTCTCTGTTTGAAGCTCTGTGTTAAAAAGAGTGGAAAAAGAAAGTCTGGAACAATAAAATGTTACAACTGAACTAAAAGAAAATATGCCTTGCTTTTTTTATTTGTCACTTTATTCTAAACTCACAACGTTTGTCCATGTCGGGATCTTGTGGAAATGAAGACTTTGTTTTCCAGTGATCTGGTTGATCATTGGTCAGGATGTTGACGGCTTGTGATCTGATCGCTGACTAGATGTGAGCCACTGTTGTAACCCTGAAAAAGTTTCCAGATGTATTATTCAGTTAACAGAAGCTGCTGTCTGGAGTCCAGCCTGATGTGACCTGATCTAAACACACGAACTAACATTGAAGGGGACATTTTGGCCTATAACCTATATATAACCTGCCTGAGGTTTCTTCCTGTTAAAAGGGAGTTTTTTCTTGCCACTGTTGCTCATGTGGGAATGTTGGGTCTCTTTAAAGTTAAAACCTGAAGAGTTTGGTTTAGACCTGCTCTATGTGGAAAGAGCCTTGAGATAACTTTGTTGTGATTTGGCGCTATACAAATAAAGATTGATTATAAATCAAATAATTGAGGCAGTAACCAAATCAATGGTAATTTACTCACTCATTTATTTGTTGTGTATATATTACTTTGTAAAACTCTGGATTATTGTGATTTGTTTGGATCACCTCTGAATTATTGTATGCACATTTTAATAGTGCAGCAGTGACACCTTGTGGTCAGGATATATAGTGCAGCTGTATTTAGCTTTAACCGACTCCTCCAGGTTAATTTTACAGAGCATTGAAAATACATTAACAGTGTAATTACTGCAATAAAAAGGTAGACAGACCCTTGTGTTGTTCTCCATCATTTCAGACAGAACAGAATAATACTTCACAATCTAAATTGTAGCCTAACTTTGAGCCTTTTCTACATATGGTGCTTTATAAGACAGCATTCATATCGTTTTAAAATGTGCATAATGAAACCCCTCCAAGTGATCAGCATAAATGCGACTGCAATTCTGCATCCATGATCACCATAGATTGTAAACAATGTCATACTTAACCTAGGAGCAGTTTCCGTCTCACAAATCTCTATTTTTCTCTGTTTACATGCAAACTGAGTTTGAGAAAAAGTGGAGCTGCTATGAGACATCAAACATCACATTATATAAAAGGGATAAAGCTCTTAGTTGAAGGAGTGTGTGGTCCTGAAAAGGACCTTTGTGTATTATCAGCAGCGGTGTAATAGGTTTACTTGGAGCTGGTGTACTTGGTGACGGCCTTGGTGCCCTCGGACACGGCGTGTTTGGCCAGCTCACCGGGCAGCAGCAGGCGGACGGCGGTCTGGATCTCCCTGGAGGTGATGGTGGAGCGCTTGTTGTAGTGAGCCAGGCGGGAAGCCTCACCGGCGATCCGCTCAAAGATGTCCCCCACAAAGGAATTCATGATGCCCATGGCCTTGGAGGAGATGCCGGTGTCGGGGTGGACCTGCTTCAGCACCTTGTACACATAGATGGCGTAGCTCTCCTTCCTGGTCTTTCTCTTCTTCTTGCCGGTCTTGGTGGCTTTAGACACGGCCTTCTTGGAGCCCTTCTTCGGTGCTTTTACTGGATCAGGCATGATTCCGGTAGTTATCTGTCCTTTCTGAGCGCGGCTGCTTTTATATCTACTGCATGTAAATCTCACTGTGCCGTTGCTCACACAGGATTGGCTGAATCCTTGAGCATGCGCAGACCGTTCCCTCCATCATCTGAGGAGTCTTTACCGTTAAATATAAAACATGCTGTCTAAAAACACACAACTAAACATAACTTAACATATTATATGTAATATTAGCATTTCAAAAGCTGATGTGTTTACTGATTTACCATATTATAAAACCCATGGATAGATTTATGTGTTTATGTATAATATAATAATATCTGTGACTTCCAGCCACATTATCAGTGATAGTATTACAGTTGGTGTAGTTATATTTGTACTTTAACCTATGACTTTAACATATTTTTGAGGTATTTACTCTTTGATATTTTACTTTTATGCTGCTACAGTGTTTATAATGTGTATATTTACTCTTACAACATGTATCTCAGGTCCCAATTCAGTCTGATGATCAAGCCAAAGTAAATTATTTCTCTGTTAATTTCAATAATCACAAATATGCAGGTAAAAAGAATATAATTCAGATGAAGTTCAGTCAAAGTTTATATGTTACATGTTAACTGGCGACACCTAGTGGCGGAAACATGGTACTACAGTTAATGCAGCCAGACTGTTACATGCAGCATGTTTACAGTCATCTGTGTTCAAAATAAAAAATAACACAACAAACAAAGACTTGTGTTTCCCACTAGCTTTAGTCCCACTAAGGTTGGGACTATTATCATTTATCTGACACTTCAATGTAGTTTTTATTCTATTTAATATGTTTTATTCCATTTTACCTTCAGTCTTGCCACATCTATTTCTCCCCCCAGATTACATATTTAACATCTCATTAACTGATAGACTACTCACTTACATTTCTATATTGCTATTTTTGTGATTGTCTAAAGGATTTCATATATTACATTTTGAGGTTTGTTTGAATGAGAAGACCTGAAACTTGCTCAGGCTGAGGATGAAGAATAAAACGTTTTGATTAGTTTGATTTTGTTTACCTAATCAATAAAACTTTATTTTAATGTTGAGAACATTATTGAGAACACATATTGACAGTGAAACCTAAATCCCACATGGTGACAGACATGTATCTAATCCATAATGAAACGTATCACATGGAGAACAGAAAGAACACTAATCAAAATAAGCGAAACATTTAAACTCTTACTTAAAGTTCACTTATTATCAGTAATGCTTCTGAAACTTGTCATTAGTTTAAATGATTTTTTAAATTTATAAGTCCTGAAGTATTAAAGTAATAGAATGATGTTAGGCATGGTCCAGAATCACAAACAGAAGATCAGTATGAAGAAATGAAACTGTCAGGACATTTTCCACATAATAAACATTCTGCGAAGCGTTTAATTTCCTGCTTCTTCTTAACCATACAAATCCTCACATCCGCATTCACACCCTAATCACCAACATGTGACTCGGCAGAGTAGATAGATACAGCAATGAGGGTAGCTCTTCTTTATAATTATTATAATTAAAAGTTAGAATTCCCCTTCTCTCAGTCATGTGTTGTGCACTTCCTTGTACAGGGAAATGTTTATACAGCTGAGACCATTCATGAATATCATTTTGTGCCCAATAGGACAAAAAAATGCATCAGACCTAAATGAATATTCAAAAGCAGAGTAATTCTATGTGTTACAGTTTTTTCTGATTGCCGAGACACTATCTTCTCTCCAGCAGTCTAGTACAATCCAGTCTCAGTCTCCTACGAAAGTTGTTGTACAGTCTGGCACCAACACTCCACAAATGTTACCTGAATAGGGTTTAATATGAAATAGAAATGTTTGACCTGATAATGCTCAGACCCTAACCCCCCCCCCCCCCCCCCCAAAAAAAAGCATCTAAAAAGTTCAATAATATACAGTACACAGTTTTGGATTTTTTTATTTCTTAATCTAATTAAACTATTTAACTATAATCATTACTGCCTGGAAGCAGAGCTTTAAATTGAATCAAAGTTGTAAGATCTCAAGAAGATAGAAAATATTCTTGGAATGAGGAAATATCAAGTGAACTACTTCATGCGTCTGCTAGTTGATCCTTCAAGTTCAAATGTTGCCAGGAAGTCTGGTTCATTGAAACATGTTCACAACCATCCTCAAACATTTGTTATTTGAGGAAAAGTACAGGATGCAGCTCATGACTCTATGAGGCTGGCTAAATTCATTCAGAGAAATCTCTTCACACACAAAGTCTCACTTTTGTCCCTCGTTCATCGAAATTAGGGCCCAACCTATTCTGCAACTTTGGAATATATCGATATTAAGGAGTTACAAAAAACAAGTCTATAAATTGATCAGCTAATAATCTTATATGTACATAAACACACATATTTTTACAGATCCCTCAACTGTGGCTATCAAACACTTGTGAAGAAGATGTGTAATGGAGAGTAAAATTAATCTATAATGTTTGGCCACTCCTGGATATGAAGGATAAATGCAGCTTGTTAAGCATCCTGTTTATGTTAGATATGTCCTTCCAAATACCTCTAGGTCCCTAAAAACACATATTCAGCCTCCATTTAGATTCATTACTTTTATCTTGTATGTTTTAACAGAAGATTTAATAAGAATATTATCTGTCTTCATGAGGTTTTAATCATGTATTGGATCCTTATACGTCCTAATGAGTGTCAAATGTCTGTTTGTAGTAAAAGAGAAAACTTTCACACACTGACAAAGACCTCACATTCACCAATTCAGAGGTCAAATAAATTATTCTTGTTGACTAAAAACTAAACCAAAACTAACCAAAAACATTTGCCTGCATGTTTCTAACAGGTGATCAAAGTCTCTGATACAGTCGATTAGTCTTTACTCTTTAACGATTAAAAAGCCTGTGACTGCTTTAACAGGTTTGTTCATTTCATGGGTAAAGTAGGCCACAAATAAACCTGACCTGAATGCCAACACTGAACTGGTTCTTCAGGTGTTATGAATGTCAGGTGAGTTGTTATCTGTGCGTGCAGAAAGAGACATGCTTTCATTTATAAAGAATAGAGACCTAACATTTATTACCTGAGGAAAATAAAAGATGTGGCTCATAAATCATTGTGTTGTCTAAAGTTCAGTAAGCGAGATCTCTCTTCTCACGTTGCTCACGAGGCCCAATTCAGTCTGATGATCAAGCCAAAGTAAATTATTTCTCTGTTAATTTCAATAATCACAAATATGCAGGTAAAAAGACACATTTCTGACTAACAGCATGCAGCGTCAAATATAACTTATAATTCAGATGAAGTTCAGTCAAAGTCATCCCTTTATATGTTGGTTATATGTTAACTGGCGACACCTAGTGGCAGAAACATGGTACTACAGTTAATGCAGCCAGACTGTTACATGCAGCATGTTTACAGTCATCTGTGTGTTCAAAAGGAAAAACAACACAACAAACAAAGACTTGTGTTTCCCACTAGCTTTAGTCCCACTAAGGTTGGGACTATTATCATTGATCTGACACAAGTATTAAAGTAATAGAATGATGTTAGGCATGGTCCAGAATCACAAACAGAAGATCAGTATGAAGTAATGAAACTGTCAGGACATTTTCCACCTAATAAACATTCTGCAAAGTGTTTACTTTCCTGCTTCTTCTTAACCATCCAAATCCTCACATCCGCATTCACACCCTCATCACCTGTGAAACTGTGAAACTACAGATTAACAGTAAATATTGTGTTTATTTGGTAGTGGGACTGATTTTAATTTTTGCATCAGTAGAGACCTGCGGTCAACCTCCCCCTGCCCCTCTAACCATCTCCTACTTCTGACTGTGAGATCTTCTCAGCAGGTAGAAGCTGTTAGTTCACTAACTAGAACAAGGACAAGCCCACTGCAACAAAGTTAACTAACCCACACGGTGACATGCAAAAGCCACTGAAAACCGATCTTTTTTTGTTTAGTTATGTTTTGGGTGTGTTTTTGCTATGTGCGCCCTGTGCCTCTCTGCAAGATGCCCCCCAGGAGGCTGCCCATATCACCCAAATCTAAATCTACCACTGGTGATGAATGTGTTTGTTTTAGAAAAGTTAAGACTTGCTCCAAGTTTTGTTTTAAACATATGTTCATTAGTTTAAAAACTACATAAAATATTATTCAGCACTATAATAGTTTACATTTCTTTCTCTCTCTCTCTCTCTCTCTCTCTCTCTCTCTCTCTCTCAGGTCGACAGGTGGCTTTCTCAGCTTCTCTGTATGCTAAAGATCGTCGACATTTTGGACCCTTTGACAAACAAACACCTCTGGTCTACAACTATGTCCCCACAAACATTGGACATGCCTATGACTCACACACAGGTATCTGAACTCACAAATTTTAACAGTAAATTTCACTTTTCTGTAATGTTGATGTCAACCTGACTGACAGAAGTTAGATTTTTATTTGAAATAACAAAAAAACCCAAATGTCTGGCAGGTATCTTCACTGCCCCGCTGAGAGGAGCCTACCATTTTGAGATCCACGCGATGGGTCATTTTGCAGATAAGCATGCTGCAGGTGTTGTGTTGTACAAGAATCAAGATCTTGTTTTTAGTGCATATGAGCGTCAGAAAGAAGGTTATGGGTCTGCCTCTAATAGTGTCACACTGATTCTGGAGAAAGGAGATGAGGTGTCTATACGTACGTATGTTCACAGCCAAGTGTTTGACGATCGCTTTAACTTATGCACCTTCAGTGGTCACCTGATGTTCACCATGTAAGACGGAAACAGTCCCTCTTTACCTTCATCACCTGTATGCATAAAATAACATTTGCACAGCTAAAATCATCATTACATGTTTAGTGTTGTAAACAAGCTCTCTGTTTGAAGCTCTGTGTTAAAAAGAGTGGAAAAAGAAAGTCTGGAACAATAAAATGTTACAACTGAACTAAGAGAAAATATGCCTAGATTTTTTTATTTGTCACTTTATTCTAAACTCACAACGTTTGTCCATGTCGGGATCTTGTAGAAATGAAGACTTATTTTCCAATGATCTGACTGATCATTGGTCGGGATGTTGACGGGTTGTGATCTGATCGCTGACTAGATGTGAGCCACTGTTGCAACCCTGAAAAAGTTTCCAGATGTATTATTCAGTTAACAGAAGCTGCTGTCTGGAGTCCAGCCTGATGTGACCCGATCTAAACACATGAACTAACATTGAAGGGGACATTTGCTCCTTAAACTCAAACATTTTGGCCTATGAATCAAATAATTGAGGCAGAAACCAAATCAATGGTAATTTACTCACCACTTATTTGTTGTGTATATATTACTTTGTAAAACTGTGTGGATTGTTGTGATTTGTTTGGATCACCTCTGAATTATTGTATGCACATTTTATAGTGCAACATTGACACCTTGTGGTCAGGATATATAGTGCAGCTGTATTTAGCTTTAAACGTACTCAGATTAAATTTTATAGAGCATTGAAAATACATTAAGTGTTATTACTGCAATAAAAATATATAAAAAAGGTAGACAAACTTATCAGTTTGTACTTATCTGTGCTCAAAGGGATGAAGTAGAAACAGCAGCTACTGACAATGTCAATGTGATGATTTATAAAGACAGCATTCATGTTTGTTTTAAAATGTGCTTAATGAAACCCTTGCAAGTGATCTGTGTTGTGTAGAGCACTGGAAAGTCTCCCATTAAAAACGACTTCAAGAGTTTTAATCTCCCAAGTGTTCCTGCTGCTTTGTATTCAGGACAACCCATTATTGATCCAAGTGTTACCCTTTACTTACTATTAAAGTAAATTAAATAAACTGCAGTATGAGTTTATTTGATATCAGTCAATGACAATCTAGTATAGCATTGAAAGCTTTGTTATATGTAAAAATTACTACTTTGTTTATGCTTACGACACAAGACTAAAGACCTGAGATATTGTACAAGATAAATGAAATGTTGCAGTATTACACATCATTAGTTCATATGACCCAGGGAGACAAACTGGAACTACTAGGAAATATCAAAATCACATTATATAAAGGGATAAAGCTCTTAGTGGAAGGAGTGTGTGGTCCTGAAAAGGACCTTTGTGTATTATCAGCAGCGGTAGCAGAAGGTTTACTTGGAGCTGGTGTACTTGGTGACGGCCTTGGTGCCCTCGGACACGGCGTGTTTGGCCAGCTCACCGGGCAGCAGAAGGCGGACGGCGGTCTGGATCTCCCTGGAGGTGATGGTGGAGCGCTTGTTGTAGTGAGCCAGGCGGGAAGCCTCACCGGCGATCCGCTCAAAGATGTCCCCCACAAAGGAGTTCATGATGCCCATGGCCTTGGAGGAGATGCCGGTGTCGGGGTGGACCTGCTTCAGCACCTTGTACACATAGATGGCGTAGCTCTCCTTCCTGGTCTTTCTCTTCTTCTTGCCGGTCTTGGTGGCTTTGGACACGGCCTTCTTGGAGCCCTTCTTCGGTGCTTTTACTGGATCAGGCATGATTCCGGTAGATGTGTGTCCTTTCTGAGCGCGGCTGATTTTATATCTGCTGCATGTAAATCTCACTGTGCCGTTGCTCGCACAGGATTGGCTGAATCCTTGAGCATGCGCAGACCGTTCCCTCCATCATCTGAGGAGTCTTTAACGTTAAATATAAAACATGCTGTCTAAAAACACACAACTAAACATAGCTTAACATATTATATGTAATATTAGCATTTCAAAAGCTGATGTGTTTACTGATTTACCATATTATAAAATCCATGGACAGATTTATGTGTTCATGTATAATATAATAATATATGCGACTTCCAGCCACATGATCAGTGATAGTATTACAGTTGGTGTAGTTATATTTGTACTTTAACATATTTTTGAGGTATTTACTCTTTGATATTTTACTTTTATGCTGCTACAGTGTTTATAATGTGTATATTTACTCTTACAACATGTATCTCAGGTTATTACTTAACGTTACATTCGTGAAATAAAGTTCAGAGTTCAAAATCTGGTTAATGTGATTATTTTTTTCTTCTAAGAAATAAAGCTGATTATCTAAAGGTCTAAAGATTACATCAAAAATGTGTGACAGAAATTCTTTATAGCTTCATTTATAATCTCACAACACTTCCAGTTTATCACAAGATTTAATTAATGACATGTAATTATGGACAAAGCTTTAGTAAACACTTTAAACACTGATTCGGTTCAATAAGTGTATCATGACTTAAGTTGAAACCTTGATAAATATTGTACAACACAAAAATACATAATTCACAGTGACTTTAAATTAGATATTTAAAATGATTACAGGACAGATTTTAGTGGGTGGGTGTTTCTGCACAATCAATAAAAAGATTAATGGTAAAAAATACACAACAGAAAATATAATATACCAGAGAAATATTGATGTTGAACGACAGCATACCTGAATTTGCTCCATACGTGTATCATGTCTTAAAACCTTAACAAATGCTGCACAACACAAAATAAATATGCATACAGTATAATTATATTAATATTAACTTATATAAACAAGACAGCTTTGAGGTTGGTGGCTCAACACAAGTAATAGAGACCACCTGTAAAAATATATAGTAAATTATGTATATGTCTGGGTTTGATGCTATAGCAGTTTAAAATGAAAAACATGCATATTATAGAGTTGAACAACCAGTACACATGTTTATATAGTATTTATAACATAAGCTCTCAGAGTTAGTGTGCACCTATCAAACCCAGAGGTTGATAGTTATTGCACTGGTTAAGTGAAATAATATGAATATAGCCAGTCTGTTCATACTAAACATTACTACCATAAACATTACAGTTGACCTGGAGTACTGGTGTATAAGTATATTTTTTCTTTAAACTGGTCACAGGACATGACAATATAAATAGCAAATTATGTAGAAGAGCAACATTAATATTATCTCCTGGGTTTGATGTTGTAGCACAAGTTGACCTGAACTACTGGTTCATGTTTCTATATCCATCATTACTAACATGTTTATAATCACTAACATGTTTATAATCACTAACATGTAAAGCAGGTAAGAGGATGTCTCTCAGAGTTGGTGGTTGGCTCTTAAAAGAGCCTTTGTGTTTGAGGAGCAGGGTGGTGATGTTTAACCTCCGAAGCCGTACAGAGTGCGGCCCTGCCTCTTGAGCGCGTACACCACGTCCATGGCGGTCACGGTCTTCCTCTTGGCGTGCTCGGTGTAGGTGACGGCGTCCCGGATCACGTTCTCCAGGAACACCTTGAGCACACCGCGGGTCTCCTCGTAGATCAGACCGGAGATACGCTTGACTCCGCCGCGGCGAGCCAGACGGCGGATGGCGGGTTTGGTAATTCCCTGGATGTTATCACGGAGGACTTTACGGTGACGCTTAGCGCCTCCTTTACCGAGTCCCTTCCCGCCTTTTCCTCTTCCGCTCATTGTCTCTGATCTTCTCTAACAAACGTTAAGAGATGAATATGAGTCTCACTGTCTGAGCTGCTGCTTATAAAGCCTGTCTGCGGACGTAAAAGAGGACAGACAGTTCCAACGGTCAGAAGCCCCGCCCACGAAGCGGAGCCATCTGTCCGCCATTTTGTGTCTTTTATTTCTTTTATGTGGCAGCTAAACCTGACCGTTAACATGCTGCTGTTGGTTAGAAACAGACTCAGCTGAGTTTATTTGCATTCAGTAGAACTTTATATTAGATGTATTTTGGAAAACCAGCTGTTTCCCTGATGTTGAGTTGTTATTGTTTGTGGTTTACTGCTTTCAGAGTTATAATGGCTAAAATCGATCTCTGCAGGGGAATCTCTGGTGCACTTTCAATAAATATTAACATATAGTTGCACAGAAAATAAATATTCACAATGAGACATAAGGTTTGCAATAATTTAGAAAATTACTGATCAAAGAAAAGAAGACAGAGGACCAAAACTGTATCCTGAGTGAAGCACAGATGGCAACAGACAGTTAAATTGAATATGCTGATATGTAAATTAGAAACAACAATAAAGAAATGTCCACAGAACTTATTGAAATTATTTTTTATTCCTTAAATCACATGACAGATAATCAGGGAAACAAATCAGAGACAGAGTTTCAAAATGATCCGATTCAGTTTAAGATCAATTAAGTGTGAGATTGATTAAAGACGACAGTAACATGCATCATACAGGTGATGAAGGTAAAGGACTGTTTCTGTCTCACATGGTGAAAAGCAGATGGCCGCTGAAGGAGCAGTGGTGAACGAAACTGTCCCACAGCCTTGTGTTAGCAAACATATGCAAATACACCTGATCTCCGGTCTCCAGACTCAGTGTCACACTGTTAGAGGCAGTCCCGAAAAGTGTTGCCTGATGCTCATATGTACCAATAACACAATGTTCATTCTTGTACAACAAAACACCTGCAGCATATTTAATGTCTCCATGTGCACCCACGTGGAAATCGAAATGGTAGGCTCCTCTCAGCGGGGCAGTGAAGATACCTGCCAGACATTTGGGTTTTTTGTTATTTCAAATGAAAATGTAACTTCTGTCAGTCAGGTTGACATCAACATTGCAGAAAAATGAAATTTACTGTTAAGGTTTGTGAGTTCAGATACCTGTGTGTGAGTTGTAGGCCTTTCCAATGTTTGTGATGACATGTTTGAAGATCACATTTTCTGCTTTGCCAAAGGGTCCAATATGTCCATGACCTTTATCCATCAGACCGACTGAGAAAGCCACCTGTCGACCTGAGAGATTAGAGAGAGATTATTATTTCAGTGCTGAACACCATTGTATATAGTTTTCATAATTATGAGCATATGTTTAAAACAAAATGTTATCGTACCTTGTGGATCATTAGTGCGCGAGCTGACAGCTGTGAATACAAACATGTTATTTAATTAACTTTGAAGAGATTGAAAGGGAATTATTTCATTATCACAGACAATTATTCTCATTTCTAAAGTGAAAACACATCATTTTCCAAAACAATAATTATATATACATATAAATATAATTTGCTGCTAATTTCCAGGTAAAAGTTATTGTGTAAAAGGAATAAATCTGTGCACACAGATGACAGAGTTGTGATCATTTCTACATGATACCTTGTAGCTTCTGCTTCAGTTTGTCCACCTCGTTCTTCTGTCCTGAAAAATAAGCATAAATAACACAGTTACATTTTATATTGGCCCAAATATGAGATGAACCTGATCAGGAAACACTCCGTAACTCTTTCTGAAGATACAACACACTTTCACACTCGTCCCTGAGGTATTATTCATCTAAAGTGAAGAGAGTCCTCATCCTGGAAAACATGTTTCTCTCATAAAAGTGAAATACTTCAAAGCAGAACAGAAACTATCAAATGTATTTGCTGTGAGTTATTTTCAGATTGTATTTTGAGCTCGTCATCATCAGCTGAACAGATGATTCACTCTAATGTCTGATATTAAACCTTAACCTCAAACCTGATCATTTCCCCTCCAAAGATCTGCTCACATGCAGCACATCTGTTAGCTACCTAGCTACCTAGCTAACTTGGATATTAAATTCTTCTTTCACTTTTTGTGAAAATAACAAACTCAAATTCGTTCAGATGTTATACTGTACCATCATTGTCTTTTTGTAGTTGCTCAATCTTCACCTTCTGAGCAGCCAATGAGGCGGTCATCTCTCTCAGCACAGCATGGATGTCGTATGGAAGAGGCTCGTGAGGCGGTTTATAGTCAGTGTTCTTCGTAACCAACTCTGTGGAGACAGAGCAGACCAGCAGCAGCAGTGGGAAAAACACAGCGAGCTCCATTCTCACACTGATGGCTTGTTAAACTGTGTTGTGTTCAAACTTGTGCAAACTTTATATAAAGCAAAGAGAAGAGGCGATAAAGATCAAGACTGTGGAAAGATGTCACAGATATGAACATAAATCACATTCATACCTTTTCATCCCTGATAAAGAACAGACCTGGAAACATCTGAACTTGAAGGAGACATTCAGATCAGTGTCTAACAAATTAAAGATGTTTTAACACTTAAAATGATTCTGTTTTTGAATATTAACTTCTGTCTAGGTTTTTTCTTCAAGACATAAAATGATTGTCATGTACGGTCTCAGGTTTCCACATCACACACATATAAGTTGCATTTTAGATCATGAGCAGATACAACTGGCATTTTATCTTACAGAAGTAAAAAATCCCCTCCGCTCAATAATAGGTTTTACACTTCCTTGTGCAGAATGATGTTTGTGCAAACATTGACTGGTATGTTCACCTTTGGAGGCCAGGGGTTAGGGTTAGGGTCTGAGCATTATCAGGTCAAACATGTCTGCAGTAGTGTCACATTAAACCCTATTAAGGTAACATTTGTGGAGTTTTGGTGTCAGACTGTTTAACAACTGGATGACCGGCTCGTAGGAGACTGAAGCTGGGTTGTAGACTGCTGGAGACGGCTCTGAAATGTTCTCTCCAGTCTGTTAAAACAAATCTGTTATCATGTCCCCAAAACCCTCAACTGAAACAGCTTGGGGTCTGACTGGACCAGCAAACCAGTGGGAAAAACATAAAGCAGAGAAAAGAGACGCTGAAGATAAAGAACAGGCCGAGCCACATTTGAACTTGAAGGATCAACTAGCACACGCATGAAGTATTGTTTTTAAAAATATATTTCCTCATTCCCTGAAAAACAACAAACTGTTTTAACATATGATATAATGTGTCCCAACATCAGGTCAAAGGAATTACAGCTTTATTCTCATAAGAGTACTTTTCTATTTTCTTGAAATCTTACAACTTTGTTTGGGCTTAATAGTAATAATAGTTTATTTTTGGATAGGGACAGTGCATATTAATGAACATAAATGTTAGACATCTTTGTAAATATGCCGGATTATAGCAAGTTGCTGATTTGCATCCGTAGTCCTTACACTCCAATTTAAAGCTCTGCTTCCAGACGGTAATAATTCATATTTAAATTGTTTAATTAGAGTAAGAAATGAAAAATCCATAACTGTGTACTGTATATTATTGATGTTTTTAGATGTTTTAAAAACACATTCAGATGAATATCTAACAAATCAGAGATCTTACACTCCCCAAACCTAGAAGGTGAGGGTTAGGGTTTATATTTTTCTTCTACTGAACCATTGTTTTCTATAAATTTGGATCCTACGTGAATCAGAGTGTGAGTAGAGTGCTGGAGAATCCGAGGCAGGAGGCGGTCCTTAAACTCACCATGAGAACCGTGTAGACTCAGCCCCGCTGCTGGCTGCTGTGAGCAGGGTGAATGTCTGCCACTTGTGTTTTCTGTTAGTGACAAAACTGTGAAAAATGAGTGTTGGGAGAAGCGCTGAAGGCTGAGAGTAAAGCCAGCAGATAGCGGACATGTTTCTCTTCATGGTGACGTCATGTTTAGCTCTGATAGTCTCTGTATTTAGTTTATGGAGCAAAGAAACCTCACCTGTTCACCCCCGCGGACAGCTCTGATCAGCTGCTTTTCTCTCTCATTTCTCTCCTAAAACACTGTAAAATACATCAAAGCTCCACTGAAAGTACTTTTCCAGCTGGCTCACATGTTTGTTCACAGAGTTAAAGTTAAAATATTAATCTGTTGATCATCTTTTTGTAATAAAATGAAGTTTTTCTGGTAGCAGCAAACACACTGCTCAGCCTGATGATGCAGTTTAATGAGACTTCCTGTCAGAGCTGATCTGTGGCTGTCAACTTTTATTCTCTTTGTCTAAAATATATATTTTATATTTTAATATAATTAATCTATAACTGTGTTCTCTGCAGATAGTAATATGTGTTTGTATCATACTTCCTGTTTATGTTCATTAACTTCTGTAAATATACTAAATGATAAATACATTAATCAGTGACAGCTAGGAGCCTGGTTTAGTTGAGTTTAACAGGCTACATAATCCGGCCCACTTTCCTTACTTCCTTCTGTCCTTCCTACCTTCCTTTTTTCCTTTCTTCATTACTTCCTTCCTCTGTTTTTTCAATCTTTCATTCCTTCTTTCCGTCCTCCATTTATTCAATCTGTCCTTCCTACCTTCTATCTGTCCTTGCTCCCTTTCTTCCACCAATCTTTCCTCCCTTCCATATGTCCTTCTTCCCTTTCATCCTTCCCTCCTTCCATCTGTCCTTCCTGTTAATCTGACCTTGTTCCCTTCCTTCCTTCTCTGTCCTTGCTCCCTTCCTTCCATAAATCCTTCTTCCCTTTCATCCTTCCCTCCTTCCATCTGTCCTTGTTTCCTTCCTCTCTCCCCTTCCTTCCTTCTCTGTCCTTGCTCCCTTTCTTCCATCCATCTTTCCTCCCTCCCTTCCATATGTCCTTCCTTCCTTCCATCTGCCCTTCCTGTTAATCTGTCATTGTTCCCTTCCTCTCTCCCCTTCCTTCCTTCTCTGTCCTTGCTCCCTTTCTTCCATCCATCTTTCCTTCCTCCCTTCCATCTGCCCTTCCTGTTAATCTGACCTTGTTCCATTCCTTCCTTTTGTCCTTGCTCCCTTTCTTCCATCCATCTTTCCTCCCTTCCCCCTTCCACCTGTCCTTCCTGTTAATCTGTCCTTGTTCCCTTTCTTCCTTCTCTGTCCTTACTCCCTTCCTTCCATAAGTCATTCTTCCCTTTCATCCTTCCCTCCTTCTGTCCTTGCTCCCTTCTTTCCATATGTCCTTCTTCCCATTCATCCTTCCCTCCGTCCATCTTGTTTCCTTCCTCTCTTCCCTTGCTCCCTTTCTTCAATTCCATCTCTCCTCCCTTCCTTCCTTCCATCTGTCCTTCCTGTTAATCTGTTTTTGTTCCCTTCCTTCCTTCTCTGTCCTTGCTCTCTTTCTTCCATCCATCTTTCCTCCCTCGTCCTTCCCTCCTTCCATCTGCCCTTCCTGTTAATCTGTCCTTGCTCCCTTTCTTCCATCCATTTTTCTTTCCATCAGTCCTTCCCTCCTTTCTTATTTTACTTTCCTGTCTTCCTTTTCCTCCCTCCCTCTTTTAACTGACCCCAGTCCTCATTAGTCGGGCTGTATGTGGCCCTTTAATGATAGTGAGTTTAACCCTCTTGATTTATGCATTTATCTTCATGTATGAGCTATTAAATACATTTATTCCCTTTATATTAATTATAATAAAATAAATCTATCTAAATGATGCCGTGAGTGAGTGAGTGATGAGTATTAGGAAATGCTCTTTATCAGACATTTGGGGGGCTCTTAAAAGAGCCTTTAGATGCGCGAGGAGTGAATCACAGTTGAATCACTTCTTTGATTTCTTGGCTGCTGCTGCTTTCTTTGCCGGAGCTTTCTTCACTGGGGTCTTCTTCACAGCCTTCACCTTCTTCACTGGGGTTTTCTTGGGGGTCTTCTTCACCACTTTCTTGGCAGCAGCAGCTTTCTTTGCCGGAGCCTTCTTGGGTGATTTCTTAGCCGCTGCTGCTGGTTTCTTTGCTGCCGGCTTCTTCTTCTTGGCGGCGGCGGGCTTCTTAGCAGCTGCTGCGGGCTTCTTGGCTTTCACCGCGGCTTTCTTCTTCACCACCTTCTTCACTGGTTTGGCGGGTTTAGCCTCCTTGGCGAGCTTGAAGGAACCGGACGCCCCTGTACCTTTAGTCTGGGTCAGAGTACCTTTAACCACCAGCTTAGTGACGGCGGTGTTGATCCGTTTGTTGGACTTCGCCACATCGACGCCTTTAGCCGCCAAAGCCTTCTTCACGGCGGCTACAGAGAGTCCCTTCTTCTCCTTGGACTCCGCCACAGCAGCGACGATGAGTTTCGGGAGGCTGGGTCCATCCTTCTTTGGCCGGGGAGCAGCCTTCTTCTTTGGGGCTTTCGCCGCGGGTTTAGCCGGTGCAACTGCTGGAGCTTCTTCTGCCATCTTTGTTTGTAGAGTTTAACGGTTTGTCTCGCGCTGGTGACAAGAGGCGGGACTTATAAAGCACATGAGAACCGTGGAGAGGCAACTCACAAAGCCGCTCTGCCTGCCGCCTCAAATCAGGACACACTTGTGTTTTCTCCTTCACATTTCGAGCATAAAACACGTCTAAATTAAATCTTTTTAAACATTTTTGATATCACGGCAGTTAGAAAACGTTCTTCCCTTCAGTCTAAGCTCGTGTTTGGTGACCAGGACTTATTTATTTAACTCTGAAAGGCTTCAAACCTCACCAATACACTGTCATTTTGCACAGAGCATGGCGAGTTTTCTTCACAAATCGTCTCTTAAAATGTCTAAAAGTGATTTGTAAAGAAGGTGAAAGTGATGATATAGTAAGAAAAGACATATGAGAACACGATAAGCATGAAACCAGAGTATGGATGTGGTTTGTTAGTTTTTAATTAGACGTGTTTTCGGTGGAGGTAAACACAGGGTTACTGTGCTGACTCTGCCAATGATGGATCAGCTGGGAAATACTTCCAGTCTCTATTATAAATGTTAGATGAACTGAACTGAAAACACACTTTTAAAATAATACTCGGATTGAAAAATGAACTAACATATAACATATTTGTCATATTAGTTGTGATACCAACTTCAGTCTTTGTAATGCCAATTTTACAATAAACTACTTCTCATCACAGAAATAAGTTATATTATCTTATGCCAACTTTACAATAAACCATTTATCTTAACATAAATACATAATATTATCTTATATAAGAAGTACAAACTGCATAAGACTAAATAAAGCTCAGCTCAGTCAGGTATACTGAGTATGTATCTCAGCTAAGCCGGCTATGCAATTAAGTTTGAACTGCTGCTCTTATTCTAACCACATATGTATTATATTTATTAGGCATTTTTATATTCTACTATATATATACCCTTCTTTTTTCATCCTAGTGTATTTTATGTGTCACACTTTTTATTGTCTGTTGCTGTTTTTATGTGTATTACTCACAGAGATTGCTTTGTACTGCTGTGCAATGACAATAAAGGCATTTAACTGAATTGAATTGAATTGAATGTTTGCCTTTAGAGGATTTCACCCAATCAATGAAAGATTAACTAAACATTTTTTTTTTTAAATTGACCAAACAAGCATACTTAACATTATTATTTATAACGTTGGGTCTCATTTCATTCAAAAGATCAATATATAATGTTATACATCATATTTATACATTTGATATTTATTTTTACAAGGATAAATAACATGAACTAACACCACACGCCAGTATTAAGCTTAAACTTGCAATGCTTGTCATCAGATGAGCCTTAATTAAAATACACAAGAAGTCTCCACTGAGTGTCACTCTGATAATGAACTAAAAACAGAATTTCACAGTAAATCATTTTCTTTTGTAATAAAGCAGAATGTCTTTGTCCTGGTGTTCAGAGACTTGCTGATATGACTGTAATAAGCTTAACATGATGTCATCACTTCCTCCCTGGAGTTAATGTGATTAACTCTTAAACAGGCAGGAGAAACCAATGATGTCACTACTTATCTCATTTACACCTAAGTAAAACATTTACACAAAGATATATATCTTTTAATATATTCGGGATTTTATGAGTTGCATCTCCACCAGGATACGGCGCCCCTGTTGAGTGATTCATTCTTGCTCTCCCTGCTCATTAATACAAGTTTCTAAACTGATTTAATCATTTCTATCAAAGTATAGTCCTACCACTAACTTCAAATCTATCAGTTCGAGGCACAACTGAACCACAAACCTTCACCAACCATGCTCCTAACTTTAAAACATGTTATTATTATTATTTTTCATAATACGTTCTTATTTAACATTTTATTATTGTATTAATTCACGCCTTTTAACAACACTAAGTATACGGAGGTTATGTCTTCTGTTTGAACTGTATTTTTTTTCTCTCGGAGCCTGATCTGCATTTTATAACTTATAATTTCAGTAACACATAATTATTCTCTTTATAGGCAGATATAGGATATTTTAGATTATATGTCATTAAACAAAACTATTTTTTAGTAAATGTGAGAAATGGCCTTATAACTGAAGATCAGGTGACTATAATTTATAAAATGTATTTTTCAAAATTATAGGTGATTATTACCATTTTGCTGCAATAGTTAGTGTGTTAACTGCTTGATACTGAAGGTACAATAAAGCTGGAGGGAGTTTGACTCATAAAATCACAGCGACTCATAGTGGACATTTGTCAAAGCTCCACTAATGCTTTATGGACAAGGTTTATTCCTTAAAAACAAGCAAATAAAATAACTCTCTGCTGCCTCTTCTTCATATTTGCGTTCATTGGTAAAGCACCAACCAGCTTTAGAGGCACATACCACAACTTTCTGTATCGGAGTGTGACAAAACAAAACAGAAAGAATAAATCACAGACTATTTAAAATAAGATAAGATTAGTCCCACAATGGGGAAATTTGCATTATTACACCAGCAAATGGACAGTAAAAATAGAAGAGCATCAATAAGAAAGTATAAAGAACTATAAATAAGTACGAAAAACAATAATATTATTAGAGTATATAATAAAAAAATAATTATTGTGACATTATTTACATTATTTCCCAATCCTACATGTATTATATAACCTATCAATCCTCTTCTGATTTCCCTGAAGGATCTTCCTCTCAGAGTGATACACCAGTGACACAGATTTAATTTACTTCCTCCTATTTTATATAACACGGAGTGAAAACCTGTATGCCTAAACTTTAGAGAAACTATTTCCTGTTGCCTGTAGTGTGTGTCTAGGTGAACATAAGATAGTAGGATGTAGACTTTTCAATAATAATAATTATTATAATTAAACTAATGATACATTTCCAGATGCAATCAAGCATTTCTCAAGCGTTTTCACTGCTTTACGGTTATTTAGACTGAAATTTGATAACGCCCCAACCGGGACTCGAACCCGGGTTTATGAAGAGTTTGGGGGGGGGGGGGGGGGGGAGCCTCCTTCCTATTGGCTGTCTCTATTACGGCTATTCACGGCTGGCCGAATAGCGCCAGCGGGTTGTAGTGGCCAAAAATATATTACATCCGTAGTGGTTTAGCACTACCATAGAGAATGAATGGAAAAAGTTTTAGGGCGTCCTTCCTCTCAGAGTGATACACCAGTAAGACAGATTTAATTTACTTCCTCCTGTTATATATAACATGGAGTGAAAACCTGTATGCCTAACCTTTAGAGAAACTATTTCCTGTTGCCTGTCAAAACAAATCAATATAAAGATAAACAAGCCCTTAAATGACTCCTATGTGATAAATAAAAAGTGCGGGTTAGCCCTTTAGAGTATCTATCCTCGTTAGTATAGTGGACAGTATCTCCGCCTGTCACGCGGAAGACCGGGGTTCGATTCCCCGACGGGGAGGAAACTTTTTTCTTTTATTCATTGAACATAGATCAGGATATTGATATTTATCTAACAAACAGACTGGAATTACTGGTTTCTATATTCTGCACCACAAGTTAACCCTTTATATTCACGTTACATATTTCTCGTAAAGTGGCGGCTTACCGTTTATTGGACGGCGTGGTAGAAAATGGCCTAAAACGAACATCAATCATGTGTTGGTTTTAAATGTTTTCACACATAATTGTTTAGCAAAACCTTTAATTCTTAAATAAAATACAGATATAAGCATGTGTTAAGAGACTGTATGACTTTTGCGCATTAATCCTGATTCCACAGGACAACTTGCTTTCACTTACGACGAACCGGAAGGGAAATACGGATATTATATTAATATATATTTAATTATATGTACAGCAACATCCCTTATTTATTAAGTGCTTGTGACAGTGGTGGCTTTATGTGGACCATGAGGGGTGTAATTTAGGCAGTTTCTCAATGAAAATAGTTACAATTCAATTATTCTTGCCGTTAAAACAAATGGCACCTACTTCTGTGACAATATTTAAGTCATTCAATCTGTATTTTGAGTTTTCCCATTTAATGTTTAATTTCCTTAAGGTTCCGGTTTCTCTGTCATGACAAGATAACCTTGATTTAAGCTTTATTCTGTTTATATAAATGGCTACCTACTATTAAAGTAAACAACACTTGACATGCATGGATAAAATATGATACCCAAACATTGATAGTCGGTGAAAATACGGTAAGTAGAAAGCTTTGTCACTATATTTAACATGAGATTATAGTCAAGGACAGAGTTTCGCACAAGCCCATTGCTTATTGCTTATTTATAGTTCTTAAAACCAAGGAAGAGAAAGTGTGTAACTACTAGGGAGACACCAAACATCACATTATATAAAAGGGATAAAGCTCTTAGTGGAAGGAGTGTGTGGTCCTGAAAAGGACCTTTGTGTATTATCAGCAGCGGTGTAGTAGGTTTACTTGGAGCTGGTGTACTTGGTGACGGCCTTGGTGCCCTCAGACACGGCGTGTTTGGCCAGCTCACCGGGCAGCAGCAGGCGGACGGCGGTCTGGATCTCCCTGGAGGTGATGGTGGAGCGCTTGTTGTAGTGAGCCAGGCGGGAAGCCTCACCGGCGATCCGCTCAAAGATGTCCCCCACAAAGGAGTTCATGATGCCCATGGCCTTGGAGGAGATGCCGGTGTCGGGGTGGACCTGCTTCAACACCTTGTACACATAGATGGCGTAGCTCTCCTTCCTGGTCTTTCTCTTCTTCTTGCCGGTCTTGGTGGCTTTAGACACGGCCTTCTTGGAGCCCTTCTTCGGTGCTTTTACTGGATCAGGCATGATTCCGGTAGATATGTGTCCTTTCTGATCGCGGCTGCTTTTATATCTGCTGCATGTAAATCTCACTGTGCCGTTGCTCGCATAGGATTGGCTGAATCCTTGAGCATGCGCAGACCGTTCCCTTCATCATCTGAGGAGTCTTTACCGTTAAATATAAAACATGCTGTCTAAAAACACACAACTAAACATAGCTTAACATATTATATGTAATATTAGCATTTCAAAAGCTGATGTGTTTACTGATTTACCATATTATAAAACCCATGGATAGATTTATGTGTTTATGTATAATATAATAATATCTGTGACTTCCAGCCACATGATCAGTGATAGTATTACAGTTGTTGTAGTTATATTTGTACTTTAACATATTTTTGAGGTATTTACTCTTTGATATTTTACTTTTATGCTGCTACAGTGTTTATAATGTGTATATTTACTCTTACAACATGTATCTCAGGTTATTACTTAACGTCTGACCGTTGTCTCTGTGTGCATTAATGAGTCAAGCTTAAAGGTTTTAAATTTCCATCAAAATGAGGTGATTTGTGCTGTCTTTCATTTAGTCTTCATGCTAATGTAGAAACATTTAAAGTATGTGTATTTAATTAACCAGAAGTAACACAAGAAGAACACAATTCATTTGCAACATTCAGATATACAACAATATAAATGACCAGAGAAACATGAGTTCCAGTATTCATATAACATTTATTTCATGTAACAATTTAATACTTGATACAATGCCAACATTTAAAATCAAGTTTATTTTATCATAATAAAATAATGGCTCATGATTTCAGGGTTTTTTATGATCATATACACAGAATAACAAAGCCATCAATGGTGCAATGAACACCAGCATCTACTCCGTAGTCTATAACAGGGCCGACTTTAGACCCTTCAAAAGAAAAAATTGATCTCAGTACCCCAAAATCAAAATAAGTAAGCAGCTACAGATGTTGTCACAGAGCTGGTGTTTCAGCTTCATTGGTGACCGTGTTAAATGGTGACTTTCATATAGGTGTTCTCTTAAAGGCCTTTAGTAGTTTAATCCTTTTTAAATAGTCTTCTGAGTTTAATATCCAAGCTACGCTAAAGTTTAATTGTGTTCAGGGGACTCATTCACCTCTCGTAATGTATCTTGCAATGTGAGAAAGTCACCACTTAACACGGTCACCAGTTAAACCGAAACACCGGATCGACTGAACCTGTGGTGGAGCGAGCTAGAGAGTGAATGAAGAGAGAGGGAGCGCTGACAGTCAGAAAGCTGCTGAATCAGATCAATAAAACGTTATTTTCTGATAGTTTCACAGAGGTTACGTTCAACAGCACTAATAAACTTCCCCACACACCTCCACTCAACCTGCAGCTCAGCCTCAAACCTCTGAATGTGAAACACCTGCTGCTGTTTAAAACACAGCAGCAACTTTATGCTGCTTTAGTTGCTTCAGTTTAAATAGTCTTAATGAGAGATCTTTATTTCCATCTGTACAATAAATCAACTCTGATCCACTTCTAAGATATCTGGAAGTCTAGTAAAGACAGTTTAGTAATTTGAAGAAACAATGCAAACTTGTGAAGTACAAGTTTAAGAAACAATGTTGAAGAATAATGTTTAAGAAAAAAAGATGTGTTTGGTTTAATTAGTCAAGTGCTTAAATGACATTTTATAATAGCTATAAACTCTTAATGTTGCATTTGACTTAAAAATGTAGTCTCTCAAAATTCTGTGGGAAACACTGAATTACTATTGTATTTTCATTATTGTAACACTTGCAGGGCATTGAATGTCAAATTCTCATTAGGAGCTGACCCCCCCCCCCCCCCCCCACACACACACACACTCCTACAATGGCCCCTGGTCCATAAACCAGTTTATGTGGTGCATATCATTCATGCTTTCACTCACCCATGCTGTGTGAGCCATGCAAAAGAAGATAACAACAAGATAAACTCAGTGTGTTCCACAAGAACACAGGACATTTTGAACAACAAATGAAACTACTGTACCACATTAAAATTTACATTCCATTGCTAAACATTAAATATTATGAAGAAACAATGCTTGCTTTAAAGGGCAAAACAAACTCACCAAAAAGCTAAAAATCACCTCAGCTGGAGTGCCTTAATATGCAACACCACTGAAGACCACCAGATGTCTACAATAGCAACACAAGACATATAAGGCCAATAGAGTCTGAGCATATGCTTCAATAAAGGTCTGTAGTATATATTCTTCTGTTTCAATCATTAACTGAGAAACTTCCTTCAAATAAAACATGGAGCACAATAACACAGCCAAAGACTGGTGTGCTGTCCAGGCTCCAACAAATGGTTTTATAAGTAACTCTGTTATGTTTGTGATGGTTTAGTGACATCAGCTAAAAAATATTTTGAAGTACAATTTAAAGTAATATTCGAAGAGTTCCCAGAGAGTACGAGGCTTCTCACCAACTTTAAAGGATTTATCTGGCAGCTTTGTTTGAGCTAACTGACTTGATAGGCACGATTCTTCCACAAGCCTCTGGAAGATCTCACGGGTGCAATGTTGTCCACCATTAGCTGTGACCATCTCATCCACTTTATCCAGCAGGTTTCTAACCTGCTGTCTGTCTCTCTGTCCTTCATTATTAAACACACAGTATCTACCACCGAACATGGCCACCAGTTTAGATGCATTTTCGTCATCTCGAATCAACTCCTCAATGTTCTTCTCTTTTAACTGGTCTCCATGAGTGAACAGCACCATGGCATGCTTCAAAGCATCTCTGAAAAACACTTTCTGAAGTAGCTTAAACAGTGCGATGTCAGCACTGGAGATTCTGCCTATTTTAACCACAATAACAAAGGCGTGTGGTCCTGGAACAGCTTTTTCTATCGACTTCACAATCTCAGTGAAGAGCTGTTGATGAGACAGAACTTTATCAGCGAATCCAGGAGTGTCAACCACAGTGACTCGTCTACCCTCCACCTCTGCTGATTCAGAGACGCTCTCTTCAGTAACTGATCCAAAGCCACAACCTGATTTAAACGGTTTAGATCCCAGGATGGTGTTTCCTGATGAACTCTTCCCAGTTCCAGGTAGACCGAGCAGAACAATCCTCCTGTCCTCCAAAATGACCGATTCGCTCTGAAGAGGATCTGGAAAAAAGATAAAGACATGCAGATTTGTTTTTGCTCTTTAACTGTTTGGTTCATTTTTGTCTGAAAAAAATGGAATTTTACTCCAACATTCAAATTAGTTATTTCCACAAATGTGTTGGTGGACATAAAATGTCACAATATGTCACAGATATGTTTATACTTAGGTCACAAAATTAGTGATAGAAGTATGAATATATTCCATGAAATCTCACAATTATCTGTCCAAATGTATGATTTCATTCATCTTCGGGATTTTAAAGATCATTGTATAAATTCATTGAATAAAAAAGTGAAGTCACTGTTGTGACTTCATGTCACAACGAATTAAGTATTATACAAATGTAAAACTGCTCAATGGTGTCTGTGAACGTTAACCTCTGGATATGCACTTGTTCTTCCCAACCTTACAATAAATGGCTCAATCAGTCAAGTGTTTTGCTTAATTTCATATAATTTATATTTTCAGTCAATATTTATCACATCTATATAATAAGTTTGTTTAACTGATGATTTAAAATAATTATTGATTGTGATTCTTGCTCAGTCTCACTGACAGAGTTGCAATGATTAGTTGTTTTATTGATTAGTTGCCAACTATAATGTTCAACTACGTTTAAAACAGATTCATCACTATAAGTCTTTTTTTTTAAGTCAACATTCTCTGGTTCCAGCTTCTTAAATATTTTCTGGTTTCTTTAGTCCTCTGTGACAGTAAACTGAATATCTCTGAGTTGAGGACAAAACGAGACATTTGAGGACATCATCTTGGACTGAAAACAGTTTTTCAACATTTTCTGACATTTTGTAGACCAAACAACTTATCCAGAACCGTATCCACAGAATAATCAATAATGATAATTATTATTAGTTGTAGCTCTACTCACGGCATGGGCTCTTTTTCTCTAGCAGTTCACTGACTTGTTGCTGGTCATTGTCTTTGTTGTTGAACAGATGACACCGTCCCCCAAACCTTTCAACAATTGGTGGGAGTGGTCCATCCGGATCATTGATGAATTCCTCGAGTGGCTCCTCTAAAGCATCTCCATTTGTGAACAGCAGGTAACTGTTTTTCAGTCCCTCATCACCGATGACTCTGACAGCTGCATCCACAGCCTTTTTACTCTCCTCTGTGAATCGATCACATTTAATCACCACCAGGAACAGATGAGGTCTGGAGGACTGCAGGACTTCCTGACAGCAGGTTTTAATTTGTTCTTCAGCACCAGCACATAAGATTCCTGGAGTGTCGATCACTGAGATCTGTCTCCCACACACTTTTCCAGTTCTCTTTGAGATTTCTTTTGTCACTGATTTCACAGAGCGTTTTGACTCAAAGGCTTTATCTCCTAGAATAGTGTTTCCTGAAGAGCTTTTCCCGACCCCTGTATGTCCCAGAAGGACGATGGTGAGATCTGGTTCCATATCTGAACATCAGAAAACCTGCAATGACAACAGAAAGAAGAAACACAGATCTGAACACAGCAACCAGACCAAAAACAACCACTCAGAGACCTTTTAAGGGGCGTTCACACCAAGCGTGATGTAGCCCAATCGCACGCAACAGGAAGTTCAAGAAGGATGACTTTAACAATAAAAACGTGTATGAACCTCTCTCTATAATTTTAACAAGATCAATCTGGTTAACGTTCAGTTACAGTGATGAGTTCTTATTGCAGGGTTCAATATGAAACACAGAGGTCAGTGGTAGACAGTCACAAAGCAATGATAAAATGGGTGCTAACGGCATGGTTGAAACAATAATGTATTATTGAAGTTTCTGCAGTGAGCAGCATGTTGGAGATTGAAGAGGCAGTCAGTGATGTTTTGTCATAATCTTTGTTAAGTGTCTGTCAGGAATGAATATGAAAAGGCTGTAAGACACTTCCTGCTGAACCAGTCTGTCCTGAGCAGATTATAATAAAATGCAGGAACTGCCACTCTAACTGATATTATCGTCTATAAAAACTGAGTGCATAGAAATGATCAAACACAATAATAAAGTTATAAAAAGCCCTGTCAGCATTGTAAAAACAAACCTAAAACAATAAATAGGGCAGGATAAAGAAACCCAGCAATAAAAAAAAACAACACACATTTAAAAGTGTGATCACCACTGGGGGAAAGTAGCACTGCACTTTGAGTATTTCCATTTCTTGCTACTTTATACATTTATTCAACCATATCAGATGTGCATTTGATAAACAATTAGATTAACACCACTACCAATTTAAACAAATGATGCATTATATATTATGTTATAGAGGAAATTCAAAAGTGACACAGTCATAAGTCATCAAAATGATCCCCAGCTGAGCATTAAATTAATGTTAAAGTAATGAACACGTGAATGCATCAACAATTATCATACAATACTGAGGAGTCTACATAATGTGTACTTTTACATTCGGTAGTCTACTTTTAAGTATGATGGTTTTGTACTTCGATAAAAGTTTGAACCCTTGTATTTGAAACCGAGAAGCCAATTTTTCCACGGATGGACTATTTTCATTTTACAATTTCTGTTTGTGATCGATCGACCAGGAAGTAATAAAACAGGAAAAAAACAATAATCTTTTGTTAGAAAAAGGAGAGCAAGGCGCCTGCAGGTAGCCTAGACCAGCACATATTATGTAAAACCAGAAAGTCATAAGAAAAGAGAACAAATTAAACACTTACTTAAACACAGTTGGTCTTCTTTTCTCTTGTGACGCACTTTAAAACTCAGGTGAGGCTGCACGAAATGCGGAAATAAATGGCGGGGGAAGGGTGAAGAAGTCGACACTACATCCTTAATCTATCAAATGTCTAGAATAGATACAGAGGAGAACTGGGCGTTTCCCAAGCAGATAAGGAACTAAGTGCGGCTACTTGAGTTATTATCGTTGCCAGCGCAGGAAAAACGGCAGAAAAAAGCTTTCGGTGTTTTAAATTACTTTGTTGTTTCTATAACTTAGTTACTCTGGACGCTGAACTTGTATAAAAGTGAGAATTAGCAGCAGTGATGGCAACGAGTGAAGACTTCCGTGAGTTTCACATCTGTTTTTATGGTGAAGTTTAATTCTGACTGAATCCACTGTGAAGGACTGTCAGACTTGTCATTCAAATTAAACTCGTTCTGCTTCCGGATCACCAGTGGTCGAAGACAAAAATACAATTGGATTTAATTAAAAACTGTAAATGTTTATATGTATTTATGTATGTCCTTGTCTGTATTACGTTTACTTTCACTTTCTCAGAGGAGATGAAACAGCAGATTCGTTGCATCAAAACGCTGTAATTCATTTGGAATACTTCCTCCAACCTGGTGCTTTAGTCAGTCCAGCGCAATTTAAAAACTGAGTCAGAGTCAGAACTACACAGCAATAAATATAATGTAAAATAATCTTCATAAAATTTAACATAAATAACTCCACAAAACTTTAACAATGAACTGAGCAGAAAATGTCTTTAACAAGTTTACAGACAATGTTTTGTTTCATGAATGCACAAAAATGAACTAATCCATTATTTTCTCCATTAATCAATTAGTTGTTTGGTACAGAAAATGGTGGATCAGTGTTTTCCAAAGCCCAAGATCACATCCTGAAGTGTCTTTTTTATGTGTAACACACACATATTAATTTTACTGTCATAGAGGTCTAAAGAAACCAGAAAATATTCACATTGGAGAATCAGACAATGGAACGCTTCTTCTTAAAAAATGACTCAAAACAATGAATTGATTATCAAAATAGTTGGCCATTAATTTTTTCGTTGCCAACTAATCAATAATTGTTGCAGCTCTACTTTCATGATTCATTTTAGTCAGACCTCAGAAGTTACAAATCCCATACAATTTGAAGACACTTTGACTGTCTGTCTAAAAAATCCCAACTCTGTCTCCTACAAATGACATTCATATGAAACTAAATTGCAACAGCAAACGTGTGAAACGTAATGCTGCTGAGCCACATTTTCTCTCAAGACGATGAGGAAATGTTTATTAATGTAGTTAAGTTGCAAAAATTGTTGCTGATAAGTGAAATGTTCAGAGACAACATTCTTTATGTCGACCTCAATATCTAATTTTATCAAACTCCAACTGAAAAAAAACCTCATCTAGCGAAAGGACCAAAGAAAAGACATTTGTGAGTGGAGGAAGACTTTAAAGTCTAGACTGTAGTTTGTGATGCCTTACAGGAGAGGGGAGCATGAAGCCATTTTGTGTTCTTAATAATAATATTAAATATAACTTGTTTTCTCTCTCTCTCTCTCTCTCTATAAACAGGACCACCGAGGCAAAGAAGAAGCAGTAAGGATGATCCTCCAGGTCTGAAAGCCTTTTAATCATTCCCATTTTAACGGGTTAAAGGAGTATTTTACTTTAAGCTTTAGATTTTAAGAGACATCATCATGTCAGATAAAACTTTTATTTATAGAAATGTATGTTTGAGTGTTTTGTTAAACTTAACTTAACATGACTGTTCAACAAACAGCTCTTACTGATATTAATATGATGGAAATGTTTTATGATGCCTTGATAGTCAGATGGTCACACCACTGCACTGGGTGACCTGTTCCTGTGAAAAGTCTTTTAAATGTCAATGATGAGCTGAAAACATCAGAACTAATAGAAATGTCATCTTTTCCATCGTTTGAGCTGTGACTGACGCTCTGTTAATGAAGTCATATTGTGTCTTCTTCTGCAGTTTAATGGCAGCTGCTGTTCATCTGCTAATATTCACACACCGCAGTGGTGGAGAGAAAACACTCATTGCATTTTACTTTGAATGCTTTTCTTTAAATTCTGTTATAATTTGAATTTCCTGTGGATGTAATTTGACTGTAGAGATTTGCCAGTTCTCATTCTCTTACTTTCTCTTACTTCCTACTATAAATTAAAACTTTTAACTAAAAGTTTTGCACACATAGTTTCAGGATCTCCATAACAGGAACCCTTAATGTCACATGTTACTGCTCACTGAGCTCCGCTCTGGTGAATGATGAGTAACTATACTTTTCTAAGATAGAGATATAAATACTTTACACCATCATTATTTGAGGATGTTTTCTGTATTGCAGACTTCAGGCTTGTTCTTGTTGGAAAGACTGGAGCAGGAAAGAGCTCTAGTGGGAACACCATACTGGGAAGAGATGCCTTCTGTAAAGCAGTCCGTCAGTCCTCAGGTAAGGATGACACCTCTGATGGCTGACATGAGTTCTTTGTAAATTTAGCTGAAAATGAACAGAACTTCACTGAAGATTACAAACCTTTCTCAGTGTGGCTGTAATAACTCTGCTTCATGTGTTTTTCTCTGCAGTGACCAGGCAGTGCTGTAAGCAGAGTGGTGAGGTTTTCAGCAAGAACGTGACCATCGTCGACACGCCCGGCCTCTTCGACACCTCATTACCTGAGCTCACTGTGAAGAGAGAGATCTCTAAATGCATCAACATGTCCGCCCCAGGGCCCCACGCCATCCTACTGGTCATCAAAGTCGCGCCCTTTACCAACGAGGAGCAAGACGCTGTTAGACAGGTGGAGGAGATCTTTGGGCCGGATGCATGGAAATACACCATCATCCTCTTCACCCACGATGACCAAACTGAACCAGATGTGGAGAGGCAGCTGGAGGAGGGAGACGAGCTGCAGTCCATCCTGGGGAAGGTGGAGAACAGATATCATGTTCTCAACAATGACAACGCTGATGATCGTGGTCAGGTCTTGGAGCTGCTGGAGAAGGTGGAGAAGATGGTTGAAAACAACGGAGGAGGGCATTACTCTAACATCACTTACATGGAGGTGGTCCAGATGCTACAGAAGAGGGAAGAAGAGCTCCGAGACTTCTACAACAAGAAATTAGAAGAGAAAATAAAAGCTGTTGAGTCAAAGTATGAGAGGATGCTGAAAGAGGCTCAGCAGGAAGGTCCAGAAATGAAAAGGCGATGCCAGTCTGAGCTGCAGGAGTTGAATCGGTACTTCCGCACTTTAGAGAGTGGTGCCCGTCAAGTTGTTGAACAAATGCAGCGAACAGACTCCATAGAAGATGCTCACAAGTATCACATGACCTTCAAACTAAAATTTACCTCCTGAACTCTGCTGGACCATCAATGGCTCCATCATTAGAAAATCTCTAATCATTAACACTGCTTATGCTGCCATATTTTATATATTTTATAATACAGATTCCATATCTGTCAGGATGAATTTTGGGAAATTTGTAAAAGCATAAAGCAGTCCTTGTTTCTAATTAAAATAAATCTTCCTTTTGAGCTTTATTTACATTATGGAGTATGTATGTGCTGTTCAAAGTGTTAAAACAGTCAACAAATCTCTCTGATTGTTCATCTTTAACAAACTATAAAAGCTCACGTTTAATCCGGTGTTAAAACAACATTTTCCACATGTGCCTGTAAAGAGTTTTTAAGTGATTGTTCCTCTGGGTTATGACACATAAACACAGCCTTAAACTGAAACTGAAGCTAAATGAGTCTTCATTAGCAGAGACATTATAATAAGCCTTAGAAGGACTTTGTCATTAGTCTGAGTTATTTTTTAATTACATTGTAGAAACTGTATGTATATCGGGTCTAGCTCATGCCAAAGAAGACAATTCACAGCCTTGCGACTTATGGAAGAGGAGTCGTTTATTCTGCACAGAAGAAGAGACTGACTCACACACACCCAAACAAATATTATATACAAAGATAAGTAGAGCTACAGAAGTTAAAACACACACCAGTGTCTCCTTTTATTTTCCACAACCCTAGCTTGCTCATCTCCTCATTCTCCCTTATCACACTTTACTCCCACAGCTTGTCCTTGATCTCATAGCACATCCCTGATCATTAGCTTCTAACTATCACAGAAAATTACATTTGCTAATTGACCTTATATAATCCTTCCTCTGGGAGTTTGAACACCCACAATTAACAATAAACCATTGCACATGAGGGTAAAAAGTCACTTCGTTTCTTGTGTACATTTATACCTGCATTCAACCTCAAATCATGAGTTGACAATCTACTTCTAGAGATTTCTCTTTGTGAAAGTATTCCTGCTGAAATTCAGTGCTGTCAGTGATCTCACATTTATAATTTCTGCACGAATTGGTCCACCTGTAAATACTGTAAGTTGTAAACACATACACACTCCATATGATCTGACTCAGGCTGATACAGTAGAAACACTGTTGGTGCAACAGCGACACCTACTGGACACATCGCTGAACTACAGTCAGTACAAGAGGATCATGTATGTAAGATGATCCATGTAGTTAGCATGTAGACAGTTAAGTCATACAGGGTGAAAGCAGAGTTTGTACAAGTTTAGTGTAGCTGGTTATGACATGTGAGGTCTATGCGTGATTCATACATATAATTAAATAGTGTTCATTACCAACAGAGAGATAAAAGTGAAGTTGCTGCATTGTATGAAAGGATTGAGCTCTTTTATGAATGTTGGTGGCTCTTAAAAGAGCCGTTGTGTGCTTGAGGAGACAGTTACAGTTTAAGCTCTCTCTCCACGGATGCGGCGGGCCAGCTGGATGTCTTTGGGCATGATGGTGACCCTCTTGGCGTGGATGGCGCACAGGTTGGTGTCCTCGAAGAGACCGACCAGGTAAGCCTCGCTGGCCTCCTGCAGAGCCATGACGGCGGAGCTCTGGAAGCGCAGGTCGGTCTTGAAGTCCTGAGCGATCTCTCTGACCAGACGCTGGAAGGGCAGCTTGCGGATCAGCAGCTCGGTGGATTTCTGGTAACGACGGATCTCTCTGAGAGCCACGGTACCGGGCCTGTAACGATGGGGCTTCTTCACTCCGCCGGTGGCCGGGGCGCTCTTACGGGCAGCCTTGGTGGCCAGCTGCTTCCTGGGAGCTTTACCTCCGGTGGATTTACGAGCGGTCTGCTTGGTTCTTGCCATTTCTCTCTTCTGTTGTTACAGAATATGAATGAATGTCTTTCTGCGCTGAGCTGCGGCTTTATAAAGGAGCTGCCGGAGTCAAGGCGACGCTTATTGGCCCAGGCCGGGAGGCGCGCGCACAGCAGCTCATCTGCTATTGGATGAGAAATTCAAATTCAATCTAAACCCCGCCCCCCTCATCAGCTGACTAACGGCTGGATGAAAGAAGAAAAAGAAAAAAAGTTCATATTTATTTACTTAATTTACAGGTTATCTGAATTAAACATGTTAGAATCTTTAATTTATTTCCTCTTAAGTCATAATTTACATATTTTTCCTCCCTGCTGGCTGATCAGTGAGTAGGATTCAAACCAAAAATCCACATAAAACAATAAAAGTAGAACAAGGCCTGTGCTAAAAAATCATTTCTCTGATTTTGGCGTTTTAAGATACATCTGCTCCAAGATATTTAACAGAGGATTTGATGAGGATATCTTCTGTCTTTATGAGGTTTTAATCATGCAGTCCTAATAAATCCTAATGTGATTATGTGTATTTGTACTAGAAGGGTAAACTTTTCAAACAATGGCAAAGACAACACATCAACACATTCAGATATCAAACAAGTTCGTTTTCTTTCCCATCTAAACAACAACACAGTGACTACATGATGTTTCTAGGAAAGATCAGTCTTTAATTGTAAAGATTAAACAGACCTACTGAATTAACAATGTACTTTATCACCATGTCTGTCTTTGAACATCCACCATTGTTTTATTAATGTTGTAGAAATTAAAGGGATTTTTAAAAGTCTTGTAAGAAACAACAGTTAGACTAAAGGAAAATAACTTTTACACAAAACATAGTGAAAACAACTGAATAAGAAGTGGGAAGTAATATGTAGATGTTTAAATGCTCAGTAGGTTGGCTGGCTGGTCAAACTGGTTCCTCTGGATTCACTTGACTTCAGGACATTTTATTTATTACGTGTTTCAGAAGATTTTTAATTTAAATTGACGCTGAATGAAGTTGAGTTGAGAATCTCATGTTTCCTGTTGGATTAGTGGTTTCCTTTTATTCTTAACTTCACACTTCAGCTTCTTCACTAGGAACACCTGGGCAATGTAGTTCAGTCTAGTCAGCGTGGTGGTGTTGGTCTCTGTCACAAACAGCACGCCCATTAGATGTGATGCATTTTTTATGGGCGCAACCCAGATACTCAGCTCTGCTGCTCAACCCACTAATGCGGCTCCATTTAAAAAGGAAATAAAAAAAGCTATCCATCCGTATAAGATTAATTGTCAAGAAGCTTTGTTACAATGAAGAAATAATCTACCAAACAAATCTCCTTACTTTTTGTGCTATATTTATTTTACAATGGCTACATAACTACCTTGTCACTTCATTTTGAATAAAATTAAACTTAAATCAAGTGGCCAGCAAGTCTCCATTATTAATAGTTGATAAATCATGGGCCTTCATGGTTTAAGTATATATATTATGATGACAATGAGAATGTAAGGTCTGAGTAGTGTGTGGCTCTTAAGAGTTGTGTTCAGGACCTGGGTCTCAAGTTTATATTAGTATTAGTTTTACAAAGTTAATCAAATGACAAACTCACAGTTTTAACTTTGTCATGTACATTTTTCATCACACATTTAAAACACTATAGATGTGACAGGTTTAGTGTTATCACAAAAGGACAAGCTGTAACTAAGCCTCTGGATTGCACAACTTTAGTATAAAATGGGAATTCTCAGTAGCAGCATTTTATTAAGTTATTTAAATGTGAAAAGGTGAAATGTATTAACAGCAACTACATATACCTACTCACCTTTTCTACTCCCTATGAAACCTTTTACCTACAGGTCTTAATAAGGCTAGTTGATAAATCATTGTTAGTATAAACTAAGTACAATTTATAATAGAAACGAGGACGTGAGCTCTTTCTGAGGAGTGTGTGGCTCTTAAAAGAGCCGTTGTGTTGTTTCTGACTCAGTTTCCGGAGACTTTACTTCTTGGCGGGTTTCTCGGTCTTCTTGGGCAGCAGCACCGCCTGGATGTTGGGCAGCACTCCTCCCTGAGCGATGGTCACTCCTCCCAGCAGCTTGTTCAGCTCCTCGTCGTTGCGGACAGCCAGCTGCAGATGGCGGGGGATGATCCTGGTCTTCTTGTTATCTCTGGCGGCGTTTCCGGCCAGCTCCAGGATCTCAGCGGTCAGGTACTCCAGCACCGCCGCCAGGTAGACGGGAGCACCGGCACCGACACGCTGGGCATAGTTACCCTTCCTGAGCAGCCTGTGGACACGGCCGACCGGGAACTGGAGCCCGGCACGGGAGGAGCGGGTCTTTGCCTTGGCTCTGACCTTACCGGCACCCTTACCACGTCCAGACATGTTTATATTGGTAGTTTAAGTCGCGAGAGTAAAGAGAAAATGAGATGAATGACAGGAAATGGTAAGAGCCGTTTATATAGGGGCCGTAACCGCTCGCGCATTGGTTAGAATGTGCGGTACTACGATCGTCCAATCAGAGAAGAGCTCGTGTCAGTTGCCGGTATTTACTACATGGCTTCCGCTTTGAGAGGGATTTCATAATAAAATACTTCCGTTTTGAGATACATTTCATAATAAAAGGCAAGCCCTTTGAGAAGCTAGACTGAAACAAAACTGTCAAATTGAAAAGCTGTTAAATGATCAGCTGTGTTTGCATTGTTTGGAATAAGTGATTTTTTTTTCTCGAGAAATGATGCAGGTGGTTCGAAAATATGAAGAGGAAAGATTTTGATAACATTCAGCACTATTTAAATGCAAAAGCACTATGACCAATATAACCAGCATTGTGTGTGTGTGTGTGTGTGTGTGTGTGTGTGTGTGTGTGTGTGTGTGTGTAGGCGCACTAGCACAATCAATAACTGAGTCAACATGTCAACAAGCAATGCCTCTGTGTTTTGGGAAATGATGAAGCAAGGGTTTTTCTTTGCCAGACATGACAGTGAACTCAAAAAAGGAACAACCATGGCCAACTTCAGGTCAGGACACATAAAACAAGTCATTTGGACTATTACAGTAGCATTAAAAAACAGATGATTAAAAAAACATATTGGATTAATTTAAACATCTTTCATTATAAGAATCTAAGGTCTTCTTCTTCTCTTTTTTTGTTTTTTCACATTGTAAGAGTTTTAATATTTCATTAATTTATTTTGGTTTATTTAAATAGAGTAATGAAAATAGTTAGTTAAAAGCACCCTGCTTATTTCTGTATTACTGAAACGGATTGAAAACAAATCATTTTAATCTACCTGACATTTAATGCAATTATAATTTTGTTGAGGGACACACACTATTGATCTGCCTTTATTTGTACTGAAGTTAATGAGAAACAGGATGGTATTAGGTTGTCCACCCCCTCTTTCTGATCACTGTGAAATAAATGTAAAGCTCCAGCAAAATATTCTCATTTTGTGTTGTTGCCCAGTTTTAGCAGGGCAGTTTCAAGGTTCAACATGGGATTTCATAAGCACTGGACTTGGTTTGCTGCTCTTTTATGTCTCCACTATATGGGTAAGCTCCTGTTTTAACTTCAGATAAACGAAATGTAGTGACATGTTTTAAGTATCATTTTGAATTTCTAAATTCAGGCTTCAAAGCATGTTTTTGCCAAAATATCCATGTATTTCTATTTCTTGTGCAGGAGGTACTACTCTACTTTTTGATAAATAGTTGGACATAATATTTTTTATTTTTTATATTCATATTTTTTAATTGATTCAATAATAAATCATAGGAGTACATTAACACCTAATTAGTGTCTTTCCTTTTCAGGTGGAGAAGTCTGGTGTAATTGCACAGACAGTAATATGCAAATTGAGGGAGGTTATTATACACTGACCAAGAATCTACAGATAGGCACCATGTTGGTCTACCACTGTCCTGAGGGTTACTATCCGTACCCTGCTCTGACACGTCTGTGTCAGCGTGACAGCACCTGGATACCAGGACCCAAAAGGTTTCTTCCACAGAGATGCAGGTGTAAGTAAAGTGTAACACCTTGCCTCAGGCCAATCTCTCTACATGATAATATTAATCAGATCATTATATGTTGTTTTGCAGTGGTTGAATGCCCAGACCCCAACGTGCTGGAGAATGGAAACGTCTCCCCTCCTCAAGAGAAGTACTTTGTGAGCAACGAGACCACGTATGAGTGCTACTCTGGATACAAACTACGTGGCTCAGCCAAACGTACCTGTGGATTAAATGCTAAGTGGACCGGCTCTACTCCCATATGTAGCCATGATGGTAAATCCTGAGCAGCAATCTTCTGCTCCCTCCCTCTTTGTTTCATTCAGGTTTCAGGACATTTATGACTATTTTATGACTTATTTGTTGTTTTTTAATTCTCACTGCAGGAGGAGAAACTTGTGCTGATCCTGGCATCCCAGCTGGCGCTACAAGATCAGGGCATGAGTTTGACATTGGTGACAAAGTGACTTACAACTGCAATGGCAATCTCTTTTTGGTGGGGTCAAAAGAAAGAATCTGTCTTGAGAACGGCCAGTGGACTGGCATAGAACCAGCATGCTACTGTAAGAAATATACCTTCAAGCACTGTTGATGTTTTGTGTTATTTGACCAAAGTTTTGCCATGAAAATGTCTCCTGCACAAAAGCCACAACATCCAAAAGCAATGAACAAGCTTGTCAAGTTAATTTAGAGGCGTTAAAGTGACATTTTCTTTAATATTTACAAATTTCACAGTCTTCATGCCAGTAAGTAAATGGTACTGAATGATTGTGTCCATATCTGTGGTAGCAAAAAGCATCAATGCATTGTGTCTGCTTACGTGAAAGTGAGAGGCCTTGTTAACTAGTGGGAAGCCAGTGAGCGATTGTGGTTGGTGAGGGTGCCTGAAACAGAGGCAGGTCAAATCTACACAGAAATGCATTCACTTTGACACGATCCCTCACCAACTTCCCACCCATTTATGTTCACAGTAGCTGTTTTGTGTCTGCAGAACTTTATCTTGTCTGTCATTCTGTCTTGTTATAACATTTTTCCAACTCCCTGTGTATTTGTTATTTTGCCTCTTACAGACAGACACACCTTTGACACTCCAATGGAGGTTTCAAAGGCATTCGGTGGTTCACTCAAAAACAGCCTCACTACTCATGACCCCACGGGTAAGGTCATAGAACTACTGATATTATTATCATTATTTAATAGAAATTCTATTGTGATATTTTTTATTACAGTGCAATTGGGGCTGATTACATTTGTGATCATTTATCCTCTTTTTTGTTGTTGTTAATTGCACCAAAACTCACCACTCGATTATTTGGTCTGCACCAGGCAGTAGTTTAGTAACAAAAAAGAAGAAGAATTTTGGCACTAAAAAGACTAACGCTGACAGAATTATAGGGAATTATAAGACATGTATTGTGTGCGGCACAGTAACAATATTTGTTGTTGATGGTTTAGATGACACACAGGAGGGGAGAAGAATCAGGGTTTCAAAAAATGGGACACTGAACATCTATATTGGTGTGGATATTTCTGAAAGCATCAGTAAGGAGAACATCACAAGTGCAAAAAATGCTGTGAAATCACTCATTACAAAGGTGAGGAACAAACAGCTTTTCTCTTACTTAATGATTCACATAAACTAGAGTATGTTTTATCCAAAATAATTGTACATATACAAGAGCATATATTCAAATTACAGTGTTTTTTTAATGCAACGGGTGGCTGCCACAGGACTCTCTCACTTTCGAGATGCTTAATTTTCTAACAGTCAGCAAAACTGTGCTGGAAGTAGAGATGCGAGTTAGGCTGTAATCGTTTTGCTGATTGTTGGCTCAATTTAAAGTATACACATGAGGTGAAAGTACAGATTGCTGTTGATGGATCCTGGCAGTGACGTGCGGTGAGGTTCATGTCTGGTGAGGCACTGACTTCATCACAATCAGATTTACAAACATATGAACCCTACAGAGTAGCTTATTCACCATTTGATTGGCAGCAGTTAACAGGTTATGTTTAAAAATACTGAACAAAGGCCAGACAAGAAGGGAAAAAAACGGATGACTTGCCGACTTGCTCACTGTAGTTGTAGCTTACTGTCACTTATTCTGCAGCTAATGAGTCGTAATAAGAATCACTGGGATGAGGAGCGCCCCCTGCCATGAGGCCGGAGAACTGCATGCCTCACTTAGTGACTTTTTGCAGCCGTTTTCTGGGTTAGGGTTCGGCTCATCACACGAAACACACTACAAACACTGTACATTATATCATCAGCTAAACTATGGAAGTTTAGTTCATATAGTAAAAGTGTTTGAACATGTTAATAGCGACATACAGAGAGACAGCTGTACAGCTGTACTGTCTCACTGCATAGCATGCCAGCGCAGTAAGCCGAGTCATTGCGCAATCCCTGGTGAGGCTCGTCTCGCTGCTGCCTCACTGCGCGTCTCTTTTCAGTGTTTGATCAGTACATGTGAAAATTCAGCGATTTTGAATTAAAAATAATCCGAAACTAGTAAAGTTAGATAGAAAATAACGTTATAGTGCAAATCACTGGACAAATATAACCATTTATTATTTTTTTTAATTTTTAAGTCTTTTTCCATGATAACAGGTGAAGTACGGCCTCACCTGCCTCCCCTGACCGCACGTCACTGGATCCTGGCAATATATTTGCTGAGTTGCTAAAAGATGTTAAAAATACAGCAGTTAGTGTGACTAGTTTGGACATTCAATCAATTACTTGATATAATAAAGAATAAAATTACATGTTAGAGTTTGTATTGAGCTCGGCAGAGTAACACAAAAAAAGTATTATTAATGTTAAAATATTATTGATGGGCCTGAAAGTAGTAGTAGTAGTTTATATTTACTTTACTCACAAACACAAACACATGATTTTGCAGTTGGACCAGTTGGTATGGACAGTCTCAATCAGACCAAACCATATATAACAAACCAATAACCATCACATGACTGGCTCTTCACTTGTTGACAAAGACATCTTGCTAAAAATTTTCATATTTAAAAGAAAAGTTCATTGGGGACACTGGTATGGTGAAAAAAACACATTTTTAGATTTACCCGCAATAAACTGTATTAAAAGACAAGCTCTTTAAATACAGTTTATTGCTGGTCTAAAACATATTTTTTACATTTTTTTTTTTTTTTTGATTTTGAACACTTTTGGTTTCCGTACATTCCCAATAGACTGTTTTATACATTTTACATCCCTTGGCTTGTTGTAAATGTACAATGCAGGATACTCTTTCTGCTGATAAACGGATCAATTACTCAAAAAAATGACCATAAGCAGTTTGATACATGAGGAGGTGTTGCATTAACAAAACATTTCACAGCAGTTCCACAAGTCTGCATGTTTTAACCAGGCGGGGAGTTCCTGTCCTCTGGATAGAAGCCAATGCGGAAGTAACTTAGAGCTGCATTCTATCAAAAGGCCACCAGGGGGCGACCGTCTCTATACAAGTCAATGGAGAATTCACCAACTTCTCACTTGATTTCTAACCTCAGTAAACGTTTTCAAAATGTGTTTATGGTCTCAATCGCTAGTTTAAAGCCTTCTTCAATGCAGTATGATGTTCATTTGGGACATTTTGGCCTCCCTGATGTTATATGTGATAAAGCAGGGTATGCATTAGGGCGTGGCTACGTCCTGATTGATAGGTTGATTGACCAATGTCCTTGAGATTCAGCCCTCGCAACCAATCGCAGCCTCCCCGCTCCACCGTTGGTCCCGCCCATTCGCCTGTCCATGACTCCGCCTCATGCCCATATAAGTAGAATCCGTGTTTTTATTTTTCCCAGCATGCACCTGAAATTTTCAAGATGGCGCTGCCTAGATTAGAAACTATTGGCTTCCGAGCAGCAGTCCACAAACCAATGGGTGACGTCACGGATGTTACGTCCATTTCTTTTATACAGTCTATGGTTTTAACACACTTGTGTCAAAACTTTGTAAGATGCTAAAGATCATCTAGCATCTTACAACCACCTTGTATTTAACTGATATTCTTTGTGTCTCCGCAGATTTCATCTTTTGCTGTGACTCCAAACTATGACATCCGCTTTTTCTCCTCTATAACATATGAAGTTGTCAACATTCTTGATTTTTTGGATGGTAGAGAAACGCAAAGCTCCTTGAAGACTAAAATAGACAATTTTGAAGTAAACGGTAAGTCAAATATATTGTACACATTGCTATGAAAAAAAAACAAGGTTGATCCTAAAGTTATGGTAACCTGTCTGTGTGTTTTGACTCCAGATGAAAAAACCTCTGGAACAGATCTAAACCTCGTCTTTGAGACCTTCCTGGAACAAATGGCTCTGATAAAGCAACGAGTTCAAGATGATGGATTTAAAGAACATCGTCATGTCATCATCGTTTTTACAGATGGTCATTTCCTTCCCCTTTTGATATATTTAATGTATATATTTTATGTGTATACTTATTTCCTTAATGTAGCTTTCACTGAAGGCAAATTATGGATTTAACGTCACATTCATTAAATTTGTGAAAAATGTTTGAATTCCCTCTAGAAGTTTTATTACTTCTTACTTTTATAACTGTCATTGAACTAGCACAGATTTAAAGATGAATCAAGCTTTTGCAAAGTATTAATGACACAGTTTAATTATGTTTGTGTAAGACTAAAGGTTAAAGCAGGAAAAACACACTGTTTTATGTCATTGCAGGTGCTTACAATATGGGCGGTCCACCTTTACCAACTGTGGCAAAAATAAAGAACCTGGTGTACATGAACCAGCCTCCTAATGGGCACGTTCAACCCCGAGAAGACTATCTTGGTGAGTTTCTATTTGATCTGTTGACAATTGAATTGAATTGAGCTTGAGTGTGTTTCTGTGTCTTGACTCAACGATGATCAAGCTACTTTTTATTCTGTTCCAGACATTTACATTTTTGGTATTGGCGCTGAGATCTACGATGACGACCTGAAGCCCCTCGTAGTAGGCACTGGTGGAAAGCATTACTTCAGAATGCAAAATATAATTGGAAACTTGGAGGAGACCTTTGATAATATTATTGGTAAGTCACCAAAGTGACAGCAGAGGGATGAATGAATCTGGTAAAACATTTTGGTAATTTCCACTTCAATTATTCATTGCTACGCCTTGTGTTTGCTTTTGGTTTAAAGTCCCCCTCCACTCAAATATGGGTTTTTCTTTGCACACATTACAGTTAGTTTCAGGTCAATCTTGGTCCAGTATACAACTTACACAACTGTGAAGTGCACAAACACTGAGAATGGATTTTTCTCATGACAAATGCATTTATGTGTCACTGTTTACCTATAAGCATTCATCTCCAACCTCTAATTCGACACTAAGGAGATATATGTTTATAACTGGAGGGTAAAACTTGATTCTCTTGTTTCCTTAAGTACTTAAGAGCAGGAAGAAGCATCACTCCTGATCTTATGGTGTCTCTAAATGATACTTAGCCCTGCACCACTGATGTTGAAGTGGACAGATAATGAAGGGGGGATGTCAGATATCCCATTGTAGATACATTTCATAAAGGCATCGTATTTCTGCCTGCTTTAGGAGAGCAGACCAGTAAAAACATAGATTTAACAAGAACAGAACTTAGGAAGAATCACACCAGTAAATAATGCATATTCATAAAAGAAACTATAAAATATCAACATTTCAACAAATATCTTTAAACACTACATAGTTGCCAGTTCTATCATCCCAGATACTCTGTAACGATGACTTTGTTGTTTTAATCACCATGGTTTTTTTTCTTTTATGTAGATGCAGACGAAGTTGTGGGTTTATGTGGTCTTCACAATGCAACAACGGGAGGAACAGACAAAGATGGGGTAAAGAGAAAGTATCCATGGGTGGTTTCCGTTATTGTCAAGGTGAATATTTCAGTATTTCAATTAAATGTGCAGTATGTAGACTTTTGTGGCCTTTAGCATTTGCTCTAGAAAAGGGGTTTTGTGTTCTTTGCAAATTTTGCAGCCACTAAAGGTTCCCCTACACACTTGGAGGTTACGGGGGAGGGGAGGTTTATTAATTTAGTTGCAATCTGCAACCTCACCACTAGATGCCACTAAATATTACTAAATTATACTAATTAATAAATATAACTATTACTAAATTACATACCTTTAACTTTTGTATTAATGTGTGAAATACGATTGCAAAAGTGAATACAATCAAATTGAAGTATTATACTTTTCACAATGGAGAATAACTGTGACTTTGTGGGAAAACAGCTTCTTAATTATCTACCAGCCATGCTGTCCTTGTTGTCTTTGCAGTGGTGCCAGATGTTGTGCTGAGTAACCACAAAAACAGAATGTTAATTCTTACTTCTGCATAATATATAGCTATGAAATGACATTGTTTATTCATTCATTTATCATTTCAATTCAAAGAATGGAGTTAAAAGAAGCTGCCTTGGCTCTCTGGTGACCCGCAAGTTTGTCTTGACTGCTGCTCACTGCTTCAAATTTGAGGATACACCGCAACACATCACCGTTGAAATTGAAAAAGGAGGGCTCAGTTGTAAGATAACCAAATATAATGGCATTTTAGCACTTTGTTATACAAGAATATGTGTATGTGTTATGTAATCCAGTGAAGTTATTTTATTGGTAATGGATATTTTTCATGTATTTGTTATGTATACATTTGTCATGTATTTTGATTTTAAAGATATTCATTTCCCATTCCTGATGACAGCAACTTTAATACATTCGATTGTGTCTCTTTTACAGATAAAAAAGTTAAAAAATTCACATTACACCCAAATTTCAATGTCAATGCTAAAGTGAATGAAGGAGTGAAGGAATTCTATGACTATGACGTGGCTCTCATTGAACTGGAGGTGTATGTTGATAACTCCGATCGCGTCAGGTAAGAACTACTATCAAAATCACTTCGGCTGCATGAGGATTATAAATGAATGCTTCTTATTGTCAAGTTAATCTTAACACACAGACTCATCCAGAAGAGATAATAGATTAATCACAAATTCTGAAGTATGCTTTGTAAAATAACATTTGTAATATAGCTTCTTTAATTTAAATAAATAAATAAACATTGTGTTAAAAGTTGTTTACTCGGAACATCATCATCTCCAATGTTATGTTGGTTTTTTGGTGTCTCGTTCAGACATATTTGCATACCTTGCACCGTGGAGACCCGCGATGCTCTAAGACTGCCTCATGGTTCCACATGCAAGGACCAAGGTGATGTAACTACACCAACTAGCTATAACACCAAGACACAGGCAGGGGTCATGAATACTAAAAATTGCTTTTCTTCATAGAGAAGTTGGTGATTTGACCTAAATGGACCCTGTTTACAATCTTAAACTGCAATACATTATAGTGACATTTGAGTCAATCTGATATTTCCAGCTAAATGAACCACAATGAATCACCTGCTGAGCCTTGCTTCCCTCAGTTGCTGATGCTGCCTGTCAAGCTTTTTTTCTCTCACTGGACATATATATTTTTAGTTTTAGTTTAGGTCCCATCAATCGTACTGTCATATCATAACAGTAAAACTAGTTTAACGTTTTGTAATCACTAAATTAACACTCAATTAATTGTTAAAAACACACTATAATGTAGTTGTAAGCCGATATTAGACAAACTGAGATGCCAATTAAGAAGTCATATTTAATAAACATTTGCTATAAATGAATAATTTATAAGTACATAATTAATGAATACAATAAAGAAAATAATGTGGATGATTAAATAAATACTTAATATTTCCTTTGCACGTTCCTTTTGCATGTAAATAATATTTAGATGTATTAATTTATGTGATTATATGTTATATTATTTTGTCAGTCATGTGTTATCTGTTGCACATGCTTCACAGGGATTACAATTGTTGACAAATATTGTACATTAGTAAATTAACTAAATAAGCAATAAATCATGTCCTCTCCTCACGACTAGGTTCAAGCTCTAGGTTAGTTTAGCAAAAAACAACAACAACAACAAAACAATACCTCTTATAAGAATTAAATGAGGTGGGTTAAAATAGTGTAATTAATTTAATTAACAGTATTTTTCTGTTCTCTTTTGTAGAGGATCTGTTGTTCAAGACTCATAAAGAAAAACTGCATTTCCTGACCAAGAAAGATCCCCTGGTGGCTAAAAAAACTATCTATGCTAAGCTTGGTGATCATGTAAGTTTTTAGTGACTGAGCTATGTTGTGTCTCGTGTGTGTGTGTGTGTGAGAGTGTGTGTGTGTGTGTGTGTGTGTGTGTGTGTGTGTGTGTGTGAGAGTGTGTGTGTGTGTGTGTGTGTGTGTGAGAGTGTATGGCAAAACCCAAAAGCCAACTTAAACTGCTACTTCTTTTCACAGTGGGATGCATGCATCAGACATGCGCTAACTGCACCAGGTATAACAACGAAAAATCCAAAGGATGCTGTGACTGATAACTTCCTGTGCACTGGCGGTCGAGGTGATCACAGAGATCATATAGCATGTTCAGGTATGTTTCCTATATGTCATGTGTGTCCTTATCTTATTTAATGAGATATTTAGGCTTTATGAAATCCCGAGCTGGTAGTTACATCCTTGAAATGAGCAAAGCTAGGATAATTTCACCAACATACAGTACCTGCAAACTGCAAGCAGAATCAAGACAGAGGCATATGTGTGTTTTGGGTAAGTAAGGAACATCCCTTTAAATTGCCTGACAAGCCTCAGTTATCAAGTAAGGTGTCATTCAGTCTGAGCAACAATGGTGCAGATCTGGAACTGAGGCCAGTTATTTTGGGTGTAACCGTGTGTGTGTGTGTGTGTGTGTGTGTGTGTGTGTGTGTGTGTGTGTGTGTGTGTGTGTGTGTGTGTGTGTGTGTATTTATTGGTACAGGTGACTCTGGAGGTGCAGTGTTCAAAGACTATGTGTATCGCACAATACAGGTAAACAGTTGCTCTTTTCCTGTGGTGGTAAATATTTCTCAAAAATATAAAAATAAAACACTAAAATTATGTAATATGACATCACAAGTTCCTGTTGATCATGTAAAGTAACCAGCAATTGATTTCACAGGTTGCATTGGTCAGCTGGGGAACTAAGAATCTATGCGATGGTGGTATGCAAGAGTCAGACGACACTTCCAGAGATTTCCATATTAATCTTTTCAGAGTTGTTCCTTTCCTCAAATCAGTCCTTGGCGTCGAGGAACAGGATGACTACGCGCCACTTCATTTTTTGGACTGATTCAATGAATTTCTTATGATTTGTTTCAGCATTTTAGTAAACGTGATTTGTGTGGACTTTGTGTCTAAAAACTGTTTGTTATTGTTTGCTGATTGGTGCACATTCAAAATAAATTTGGCATTACTCAGTCTCAAAATCTACACTTACAGTGATGCAAATAGCTATGCTCTTCTGCACCATGGATTAGTCTTCTTGGCTATGTGACGGTATATAGAGTGAGACGATTTCCCTTATGGAGTATTTATGATTTTTGTATAATTGTGATAAAAAATGTAAGAAATTAACTGTTGTGTGTTGATTTTATCAATGAACAAACTTTACAGTATCTGCGTGATACTGAGTATCAATAACTCAATGTAGAATTACCCATATTGCAACAGAGACTTTTTGCTTATTGCTGCAATACAAGCAAATCCAAACACTGTGTTTAGCTGCTTTGTAACAGATTGAAAGTTTGACTTTGACCAAATGAAATACAGTTCACAAATTTGACAAACAAACAAATCAACCTGCTTCCGTAAATGACAAAATGACAAACACCCACTGATGTCACAATTCTCTTGAGTGTGGAAAAGACTCAATACGAGAATATCTTCAAAACCGTTGATGCCCACAGCAGCACAGCAGCAGTCCTGAGAGAAGAGGCCAGCTGCTCCACTGCTGGCTTTGCTTACACGTCAAGATCTTGTCATATAACCAATGACAGCATGAGAAATATTTATATGTAATATTTGCTAATAAAATGAATCAAATAATGCAGACCTATGCATTATTAAGCTGCAAATTCTCTGCTCTATTAGAGCGCTGTTTTAAAAAAAAAAATTACACTGTTTATATATTGACAATCAGATTATTAATTTACTTTTCTCATGCTTTCTCTAAAACTGCATTCAAAAAAGAATGACTAAATGGATTACTACATCACTTTAAAGGTTTCATCAAAACTCTTTTATAGCTGCTCAGCCCCGCTGATAGAGCATCCAGCTCCCCCCCAGGTCAGTGAATCAGGGCCCTCTTCCAGTTCTCTGTGCAATCAATCAAGCAATCAATCAATCAATCTTTATTTGTATAGCGCCAAATCACAACAAAGTTATCTCAAGGCACTTTACACATAGAGCAGGTTCTAAACCGAACTCTTCAGGTTTTAACTTTAAAGAGACCCAACATTCCCACATGAGCAACAGTGGCGAGAAAAAACTCCCTTTTAACAGGAAGAAACCTCAGAACCAGACTCAGAAGTGGGCGGACATCTGCCTCGACCGGTTGGGGTTGAGAGGAGAGAAAGGAAGGATAGAGGAGAGAGGCACAATGAAAATCAACAATGGAGCCAGATGGTCCGGGACTGGAATCCGTCATCCGGACGTCTACAGGCCCAGATTACCTGTAGGACGAGAAAGCAGAGCCAGAAACCAGAAACCAGAAAGACAACTTCCAGGGAAGAAGTTTAGGTTATTGAATGCATTAATAGAACATGAGTGTTAATGGATATAGATAGATAGAGAGAGAGAGAGGGAGGAGGAGGAGAGAGAGGCCCGGTGCATCATGGGGGTGGGGGTCCCCCGGCAATCTAAGCCTATGGCAGCATAAGTTAAGAGCTCAAAGAGCCCTAACTATAAGCTTTATCAAAAAGGAAAGTTTGAAGCCTACTCTTAAATGTAGGGAGGGTGTCTGCCCCCCGGACCAAATCTGGAAGATGGTTCCACAGGAGAGGAGCCTGATAGCTGAAGGCTCTACCTCCTGTTCTACTTTTAGAGATATTAGGAACCACAAGTAGACCTGCATGCTGGGAGCGCAGTCTTCTAGTAGGTACATAAGGTACTATCAGTTCTTTAAGATATGATGGAGCCTGACCATTGAGAGCTTTGAAGGTGAGAAGGAGGATTTTGAATTCTATTCTGAATTTTACGGGAAGCCAATGCAGTGAAGCCAAGATGGGAGTAATATGATCTCTCTTTCTAGTTTTTGTCAGAACACGGGCAGCTGTGCAGGCCTACGCAATGCGGACACTCAGACCGGCAGCTCACCATCTCAGTTCTATTTCGTATAGGCTACGCCCTCTAAGAGCTATCGCTATTGGGTTTATCCCTCGCACCCCTGCGCAGTCCTGAGTAAAAGTAGTCACGCCCACCCACAGGGGGCCCCACTCTACACGGTGTATAATTACCCGCGTTAACATACAATCAGCTCCCATTTTCTTTCAGCCACCAAGCTACAAGTTCCTACAAGAGTAAGAAGACTTACCATGTGGAAGTTGGAGTCCTCCGCGGGGGCATGTAGATGTTTAAATGCACAGTAGGTTGGTTGGCTGGTCAAACTGGTTACTCTGGATTCACTTGACTTCAGGACATTTTCATTCATTACGTGTTTCAGAAGATTTTTAATTTAAATTGACGCTGACTTCAGTCACTAGTTTCAGTCACTAGTTTCTTCATTAGGAACACCTGGGCAATGTAGTTCAGTCGAGTCAGCGTGGTGGTGTTGGTCACGGTCACAAACAGCACGCCCATTAGATGTGATGCATTTTTCATGGGCGCAACCCCAATACTCAACCCACTAATGTTCCTTACAAATGTGGCTCCATTTAAAAAGGGAAATAAAAAAGCTATCCATCGGTATAAGATTAATTGTCACAACGAAAAATAATCTACCAAACAAATGTCCTTACTTTGTGTGCTGTTTATTTTACAATGGCTACATAACTACCTCCTCCTCCTCACTTTAAATTTTGTTTTCTTAAATCAAGTGGCCAGCAAGTCTCCAGAATTATTAGTTGATAAATAATGGGCCTTTATGGTTTAAGTATATATTATGACAACTGAGGATGTAACATCTCAGCGCTGTGTGGCTCTAAAGATTGAAAAAAGTGTTAGTTTTGACAAACAGCATACAGTCTATTCTGTCATATGTACATTTTGTCTTTGTGAACTCAAGCTCAAGATGTGATGTGTTCAGTGTTCTCACAATAGGACAGGACAAGTTGTACCAAACCTCTGGATTCCACAACTATAGTATAAATTGCAGCATTTCATTAGTTGCTTAAATGTTAACAAAAAAACTCAAGTAATGACAAACTGACTACTCCCTCCTTTTCTACCACTTTTAAATATCTTACAAGTCCGGACCGTCTGGCTTCATTGTTGATTTTCATTGTGCTTCTCTCCTCTATCCTTCCTCTCTCTCCTATGTCCTTCCTTCCTCTCCTCTCAACCCCAACCGGTCCAGGCAGATGTTCTCCCACTCTGAGTCTGGTTCTGAGGGTTCTTCCTGTTAAAAGGGAGTTTTTTCTCTCCACTGTGTCTCATGTGGGAATGTTGGGTCTCTTTAAAGTTAAAACCTGAAGAGTTTGGTTTAGATCCTGCTCTATGTGGAAAGAGCCTTGAGATGACTTTGATTTAATGCTATACAAATAAAGATTGATTGACAAGTGACCTGCAAGTCTTATTTATGATGCTAGTTGATAAATTATGTTAGTATAAACTAAGTACAATTTCTAATAGAAACGAGGACGTGAGCTCTTTGTGAGGAGTGTGTGGCTCTTAAAAGAGCCGTTGTGTTGTTTCTGACTCAGGTTTCGGAGACTTTACTTCTTGGCGGGTTTCTCGGTCTTCTTGGGCAGCAGCACCGCCTGGATGTTGGGCAGCACTCCTCCCTGAGCGATGGTCACTCCTCCCAGCAGCTTGTTGAGCTCCTCGTCGTTGCGGACAGCCAGCTGCAGATGGCGGGGGATGATCCTGGTCTTCTTGTTGTCTCTGGCGGCGTTTCCGGCCAGCTCCAGGATCTCAGCGGTCAGGTACTCCAGCACCGCCGCCAGGTAGACGGGAGCACCGGCACCGACACGCTGGGCATAGTTACCCTTCCTCAGATGCCTGTGGACACGGCCGACCGGGAATTGGAGCCCGGCACGGGAGGAGCGGGTCTTTGCCTTGGCTCTGACCTTACCGGCACCCTTACCACGTCCAGACATGTTTATATTGGTAGTTTAAGTCGCGAGAGTAAAGAGAAAATGAGATGAATGACAGGAAGCGGTAAGAGCCGTTTATATAGGGGCCGTAACCGCTCGCGCATTGGTTAGAATGTGCGGTACTACGATCGTCCAATCAGAGAAGAGTTCGTGTCAGTTGCTGGTATTTACCACTATGCTTCCGCTTTGAGAGAGATTTCATAATAAAAGACTTCCGTTTTGAGATATATTTCATAATAAAGGCAAGGCAAGGTAGTTTTATTTATATAGCGCATTTCATACACAATGGCATAAAATAGACGTTTAACTGTAAGAATTTGAAATAAATATGTAATTTGAGAAATAAAAATAAAACCCAATAATAAAGGGCTTCCGTTTTGAGATACATTTCATAATAAAACGTCACATTTCATTGCAGTATTTTGAAGTCACTTTCAAATATGATTAAATTACAGTATATTACACTTAGTCTCTACGTGCCTACATACACTACTATACATTCTATGATTATTAATATATATTATTTAAAATAGTTTGACTGTCATTATGGTAATTGCATTATTATACCATACTTGAAGCTATAATAAGCAACTATTGTAAATATGTATCTTAAAATGACTATAACTTTCTAATGTTGATCATTTGCAGTTAATAAGACAGTTACTAGTTTGTATGAGGACAGCTAAGTTTGTTATGTTTAATTAATATAATATAATATATATATAAACAATCATATATTAGTATTTCCTGTATACTACTAATTTCAATTCAACTGTGCAATATACATATAATGTACATTTTCTAACACTATAATCTGTGCAATAACAATATCATCTCTGGTATATTACCACTTAATACCAATATTACTCTTATTTTATTATATATGTTTTTTTACTATTATTGGTCTTATTGTTTTCCATACTTATTATTTATTGTTCTTTATTATATTTTACTGTCCACTTGCTGCTATAATAATGCACATTTCCTCCATTGTGGGACTAATAAAGGAATATATCTTATTATAATAATAATAAACCTGTAATGTGGGTTATAAAGCAGAGCTCTAAAAACAATTAACACATTCCTTAATTACATAATTATCAATGCATACATTATATGAATGTATTATCAGTTTATTAGTATTTGATTTGAGAGAGAATACCTTGTCTTTGGTGTATTAATAACTCCTCCAGCATGCTAGGTGGCAGTAATGTCTCTGAATGTTTGTTGTGCACAGAGAAGAAGAAGAAGAAGAAGGAAGGAAAAATGCTAAAATCATGGCTGCACTTTTATAAACATTTACTAGTTTTACATCTTTCTGAGCCATGTTGCCAAGGTGAGTCATGTTTACTTCACACCAGCTGATTCTCCCCTGATAGATGGTTTTATAGTGTTTATATTAATGAGCTGGTTGGTTCATGTGAATGGGTGTGGTCTGTGCTGGATTAACGTTAGCCATGTTAGCATGTGGCTACTGATAAACACACTCAAATAAATATAAACATATAAATAAATGACAGATGCAGCTTCTTTATTGGCACGTGTGTTGCAGATGTTTGTCAGTATTTCCAGATGTTTGCTGTTTATTCAAGAAATTGGCTTTTTTTTTTTTTTTGGTAGCAGCTCTGTTTTGTTTATTGTGACGTTTTACTACCAAACTCCATTAAGAAATGTGCTTATTTTACATTTATGAGCATATTTAAACATTTAAAGTGTGTTTTAAATGCATCCTCAGAGTCAGTATAAGTGTGTGTTAAATTCGGCATAAAACTTTACACACAGCAGCACAAGTTTAACTCATATTTAACCTAAATAAATGAATCTGTTAGGTTAGGTTGACTAAAATAATACAGTAGATGTGTGAATTATTGGGCCTGTTTTAAAACAAATTGAACATTTATCATTATAGTTTTATTGATCTTTGGTCAGCACCTGCTAAAACTAATTGGTACCACTTTGCAGTAACCCTCTATAAAGGATTTATAAATAGTTATTAATTAGAGTTTGAACATTTAATAAAGCATTAGTTAACAGTTGTATTTGAGTTATAACCTAATTTCTCATACATTAATGCAGGGTCACTATTTGGCAAGATGAATTTAGTCTATATAATAATGCATTTATATCCATCTAGGTTAAATTTACAATAAGGCTTCCCCTTTGGAAGTTATAAATGTTAAGATAAGATTTTTCTTTATTATTCCTACAATGGAGAGATTTACAGTATTACAGCAGCAAGTGGACAGTAGAGTACAATAAAGAACAATAAATAAGTATGAAAAACAATAATAGTAGAAATATATAATAATAAAAAATAATAATTGACATTATTTACATCACAGCAGTAATATTAGTATTAAGTGGTAATCTACCAGAGATGATATTCTTATTAGACAGATTAAAGTGAAGAAGAAAATGTGTTTTAATTTAAATCCAGCTGCTGTTTGCTGTATAAATTGACCCCATCTGTTTTGACTGTTGGTTCGTTCCTTCCTTCCTTCCTTCCTTCCTTCCTTCCTTCCTTCCTCTGTCCTTCTTTCCCTCCTTTCCCCCTTCCTCGTTTCCTTTCTCCCTCCCTCCCTCCTTCCCCCTTTCCTTCCTTTTTACTCCCTTCCTTTCCTTCCTTTTTACTCCCTTCCTTTCCTTTCTTCTTACTCCCTTCCTTTCCTTCCTTCCTTCCTTCCTTTCCTTCTTCCCTCCCTTCCTTGACTCAAGAACAACACCAGAAGAGAAATCAGCACATTAAGTATAAAATATGTGATCATCTCTAACAGCAGCTGTGATTCTGTCTCTTCTCCAGTTTAACATGGATGAAGTGAACCTGGTGTCGGTGGCGGTGGGCAGATGTGCGGACGCCTGCTGTCTGCTGCTGGATCTGCTGGTCAGGACGTTCAGCTGGCTTCTCCGCTTCCTGTCGGGCGTGGGCGTTTCCCTCCACGGCGCTCTGCTCGCTCTGAACGGCTCCACTCTGCTGGAATACTGCAACTTCGCTCTGTTCTCCTTCCTCACCGCCACGGAGGCCGTCTCCAGCGCCGCGCACGGAGTCCTGCACGCGCTGGACGGCTGGCTGCAGACGCTGGGAGGAGTGTGCGAGAGCTTCAAGATGGTGGGTCACCTCTCGTGTCACGTGGCGTGGCGGACCAAAGACGTGCTGCACCGCGGCCTGATCTCCGCCAGCTGCGTCCTCAGACAGATGTGTGAAGGCGTCTGCATCGCGCTCAGCCTCGTCCTCTATCTCATCAACACCGTGGTGAACATCATCCTCATCGCCATGCAGAACGGCGTGTCGGCGGTGGCGGGCGCCTGGGACGCGGTGGCGGATCCGGTCCACAGGCTGGTGGATCTGGCTCTGACTCTGCTCACCTTCCTGTACAGCTGCTTGGTGGGAGCGTCGGTGCTGCTGTGGACGCCCTGCCAGCTGTTACTGGACCTGCTGGGAGCGCTGGGCCGCGTCTTCATCACCGTCTTCATGGTCGACACGTACGGCGTTCTCATCTCGGCGGCCGTCATCTCGGTGGCGCTGCTCGTACTGAACCCCAGACTTCCTGTCGTCGTGGGTCAGCTGAGCCTCCGCTTGGTCGGCTCTTTACCCGGAGTCCAGAGGAGCCTTCGCAGGATGTACGCAGTGATCGTAGAACCGGCTCTGACCTATCAGGTGGTTCGAACCCGGGCTACACAGGAAGTGACCCGGACCAGGTTTCCGTTCACAGACACGGCTGCTTTACTCCCGTCTGAGGCTGACTTCCTGATTCCAGCGACTGAGTCGATCCAAACGGACTCTCCTCAGCTCCTCGCTCAGCAGGAAGGCGAGCCGGTGAGCAGCGAGGTCGGTGACATCAGCAGGACTAACGCTTCCCCGCCAGCCTCGGCTCCGGACGGCGGCGGCGGCGGTGACATCTCTCCGTCGGACGGCGAGCTGCTCAGCCTGCTGAAGGAGCAGGAGGAGAGGAAGAAGTGCGTCATCTGTCAGGACTTGAGTAAGACGGTGCTGCTGCTGCCGTGTCGTCACCTCTGTCTCTGCCGGCACTGCGCCGACATCCTGACGCAGCGCCGAGCCGTCGCTCAGCGCTGCTGTCCGCTCTGCCGTCAGCCAATCACAGAGACCATGGACGTCTTCCTCTGACAGCGTTAACGACCAGACTGACTTCAAGCTGCTGACACTTAAAGTGATGGTTCGACCGAGCGTCATATGCACCATGAGGTCTATCTAATCGCCACCTCAGCCCTTTTTTTTCATTTGGTGGCAAAATAATTTAGTTAGATCCATCAGCTGAATGTCTTAGTACAGGCGCTAACGGGACCACCAGGTGCTAACGGGACCACCAGTGTATCTGGTAAATGACCCCACTAATAATGCCTCAAACTTCTACAGTAGTACAAATATAGTCTTTACTCATAAATCCATGCATTGGAAAGTTTGTAAGTACACCAGGAGTTTATTAAAATAACACTTACCTGATAGCTTTTACTCTGCTGCTAATGCTAAAGCTGGAAACATCGTCGAAATATCGCGAGATCCCACACAGATCTCTAGATGTGCGTGATCTCGCGGTATTTCAGTGATCACACGAGATTTCGACGATGTTTCCAGCTTTAGCATTAGCAGCAGAGTAAAAGCCATCAGGTAAGTGTTATTTTAATAAACTCCTGGTGTACTTACAAACTTTCCAATGCATGGATTTATGAGTAAAGAGCCTATTTATACTATTGTAGAAGGTTGATAACAATCCAGGCATTATTAGTGGGGTCATTTACCAGATGCACTGATGGTCCCGTTAGCGCCTGCTGGTCCCGTTAGCTCTGGTGGTCCCGTTAGCGCCTGTGCTAAGACATTCAGCTGATGGCTCTAACTCCACTAATTTCCGACCAAATGAAAATAAAGAGCTGAGGTAGTGTTTAGATAGACCTCATGGTGCATATGATGCCGAACCATCACTTTAACTTCATGAATTGATCATTTAGAGAAACGTTTCCAGCTTCTTGAGGATTTGCAGCTTTGTGTCTGTTTCATATTGTTACTGAAATCTCGTCTAGTTCTAATATTCATGTCAAATAGCAATAAATTCAGATTATCACTGTAGGAAATATCAGTCACCTGTCGGCCTGAAGTAACACTGGAAATGAAATACTGGAATATATTCAGATGTAATGAGCAGGTGTGTTATCTGTGTAACTCTTCATAGCCGTCACTGTTAAAGTATAGCTCAGTATTTCTCCTTTACAGTCACAGAAACGCGTTGAAGAATTAATATTTTATGTCGGGCGGAGCACAGTCGACTAAACTAAACACTGAAGATCATTTTACCGACAGGAGAATAAAGAAGAATCAGGGTAAAAAGAGCAAAAGCAACAAGCCTGATGAGGCACATAAACTAAATAATTAACTGAAATATATTGCTTCTAGTTTCTCAAATGCAAATATCTAATGTTTTAGTTGTTAGTGTTATATGATGATAAATTACTTTTTTTTTAATTTGTGTGTTTTGGACCAAAAACAATAATAATTTGTCAACTTTGGGGTTTTTTTTTTACCATTTGCTTAAAAAAAGTCAGAAAATGAATCGATAAAGAAAAGAATCACTATTTCACATTATTGACAGTTTTCAGTTTACATGTATTAACCACAGACTGTATAAAAGAAATGGACGTAACATCCGTGACGTCACCCATTGGTTTGTGGACTGCTGCTCGGAAGCCAATAGTTTCTAATCTAGGCAGCGCCATCTTGAAAATTTCAGGTGCATTCTGGGAAAAAATGAACACGGATTCTACTTATATGGGCATGAGGCGGAGTCATGAACGGACGTATGGGCGGGACCAACGGCGGAGCGGGGAGGTTGCTATGGTTACGAGGGCTGGATCTCGAGGACATTGGTCAATCAACCTGTCAATCAGGACGTAGCCACGCCCTAATGCATACCCTGCTTTATCGTCACATATAAAATCAGGGAGGCCAAAATGTCCCAAATGAACATCATACTGCATTGAAGAAGGCTTTAAACTAGCGATTGAGACCATAAACACATTTTGAAAACGTTTACTGAGGTTAGAAATCAAGTGAGAAGTTGGTGAATTCTCCATTGACTTGTATAGAGACGGTCGCCCCCTGGTGGCCTTTTGATAGAATGCAGCTCTAAGTTACTTCTCCATTGGCTTCTTTTCAGAGGACAGGAACTCCCCGCCTGGTCTTAACTAAACCAAGTTCTTTCTGTTTTTAATATAGAAACAGTATATTGAGATGTATTGCACTGGTTTCTCTATTTTAGTAGCAAACATACAAAGTTCTTAAATCTCATAATGTAGAAGAAGAAAGTGTGAAAGTTTGAGAGGAACTGAACTGAACTGTGCCAAAGACTCAGAGCGACAGCTGATGAATTTATGTCAAATGTTTGTTTTTTTATTAAAGTATTATTATTTTATTTATTTGGACATTTTATTTAAAAAACATAAATATATATATATAAGGTGATCAAAAAATGTTATAATACTAAGAATATCTGCTGTGGATGTTTTGCTTTAATGAATTATATCTTCCTTTTTTAATAAACTGTTTTAAGTCCTGAAGTATTTATTATTTTTCTTGACATGAAAATCTTATTAATTCACTTTAAAGCTAAAACACTTTGATTACAGAGGAGGTCACACCTTTAAGTTTTTACTCAGGAGGGTTTTATCCTCATGTTTTAATATTTAACATGTTACTGAATACATATAATGATGTTTTTAATTCTTTAAAATCAATATTTATTTGTATATTTAGTAAATAAATCATGATGTGAGTTTAAATGGAGTCACAGGACCAATTAAACTCACTTTATTCATCAATTATCTTTATTTTATATTCCTAAATCTACATGAACTAATGAATACATTTATAATGAGAGATGAATGTTGATTTATAAGAAATGATCCCCCTTATAAATCATGTCAGTATCTGCTGGATGAACTACATAATGACACAGAGTCTATTTTCTGTAAAGAAGTTTTCATATCGGCGCATATCTGGGAAAAAAAACGTACGCCGATACCGATATATCTGTGAAAGGCTCATATAATAAAGGCCCATAATATCGGCCGACCAATAAATCGGTTTGGCACTAAAAAGATTGTTTTTGCTAAAACAGTCCATCTGGGGAAACACAGTGAGGGAATTTGATGTCTTTACGCAGGTTTTCCAGAGAGATCGCATCGCAGATCACCACGAGATGCTTTAAATTCATCACAGAGACGGTAGAAACCATAGACTGTATATAAGAAATGGACGTAACATCCGTAACGTCACCCATTGGTTTGTGGACTGCTGCTCGGAAGCCAATAGTTTCTAATCTAGGCAGCAGCCATCTGAAAATTTCAGGTGCATGCTGGGAAAAATAAAAACACTGATTCTACTTATATGGGCATGAGGCGGAGTCATGGACGGAAGTATGGGCGGGACCTACGGCGGAGCGGGGAGGCTGCGATTGGTTGTGAGGGCTGGATCTCAAGGACATTGGTCAATCAACCTGTCAATCACAACGTAGCCTGCTTCATCGTCACATATAAAATCAGAGAGGCCAAAATGTCCCAAATGAACATCATACTGCATTGAAGAAGGCTTTAAACTAGCGATTGAGACCATAAACACATTTTGAAAACGTTTACTGAGGTTAGAAATCAAGTGAGAAGTTGGTGAATTCTCCATTGACTTGTAATGAGACGGTCGCCCCCTGGTGGCCTTTTGATAGAATGCAGCTCTAAGTTACTTCCGCATTGGCTTCTTTTCAGAGGACAGGAACTCCCCGCCTGGTAGAAACATCCTTTCTCACTGTACAGTTCCCTATCTTCAGTTTATCTGCATTCATTAGAAACCCAGCTGTGTTCCTGATGTTGAGCTGCTACTGAACGTGTGTCTGGTTGAATGGCTCCAGTAGTGAGAGCAGACGGTCACACTGAGCCTGACTGCATCCTGCTACACAACAGAAGAGCCACACACTCTGAACAACGACCCGCATTAGCTTTACTGCTAAAGTTTCCATCTAACTTACAGCATGAACACACACACTTGTAATTAGAAACGCTGAGTGTGTTCACAGATGAAGAGACAGACTGGAGGATTTAAAGTCAAAACGCTTCAAAAGTCAATTAAATCAGATTGTACGACTCAGACATTGAGGGTTTTTTGGCTTGTAGACGCTTTTTGCTTTGCGTCCTCCTCCGTCACACACAGGTTGTCATGGAAACACTCTCCTCTGTCACGGTTAGTTGAGTTTTCCCTTTCAGTGACAAACAAGCTGCAGCAGGAGCTCCGTCAGCACCGTCAGCTCCGTCAGCACCGTCAGCTCCGTCAGCAGCACTCATTAAGCTCTCTGTGTGTCAGGGTTTGGAGGGTTAGTTCAGACCCTGGATGAACTTGATCACCGGCTGACTCACTCTAGCTCTCTTCCCTTATAATAACAAAGAAAGAAAGAAAGAAAGATAAATGAATAGAAACAGTAATGAAAGGAGTCAAACAGCTGAGTTTTGTGTCACGTGCGCCTCCGTGTGGATGTAATGATTATTACATACAATAAAAACTAAACTGAGAAACAACTTTTAGATCCTTAAACCAGAGGAAACATGAGGGTCTCCATGTGGTTTAGTTTAAATTTAAAGGGTTAAAAAGAGAGAGAGAGAATTTTAAACGCCTCAAGCTTTTATTTGATCCGTCATACATGGATTAATTGCTGAGCAGGCAGAAAAGAAAACCAGTGGAGAAGCTGTGATTGTTATAAGAAAACAAAGAAACTAAGAAAAGAGAGAGAGACAGATCTTTTGTTTCCATATGTCCACCTGTCTCCTTCAAAGGCTTCCCAATATAAAAGCTGATCAATAAATCAATCGATACCTTCTGCCACAGTGAGCGGAGCAGCAGACTGACATCCTGAAGCCTTTTCCTTACTTTATTTTACACTTTCTTTAATTCCTAACAAACCAGCTGTAAAAGACACATCTGATGTTTTATTAAGACAGAACAATACTTACTAAATAAAGATACTAAATGTCACAGGAAGTGGTGTAGTTTAAATTTAAAGGGTTAAAATGTGAACCCAGCATCAAATTTCTGCTTTTAATCCATTTAGAGAGAATATATTAGAGGATTATGGCAAAAATGTCTAAGTGGTGTAACCATAAAAACAGTAAATAGTCAATAAAACACCTTCCTTCCTTCTTTCCTTCCTTCCTTCCTTCCTACCTAACACCATATCAACTAGTTTGGCATGATTCTTACATCCTTCCTTCCTTCCTTCCTTCCTTCCTTCCTTCCTACCTAACACCATATCAACTAGTGTGGCATGATCTTACATCCTTCCTTCCTTCCTTCCTTTCTTCCTTCCTTCCTTCCTAACGCCATATCAACTAGTTTGGCATGATCTTACATCCTTCCTTCCTTCCTTCCTTCCTTCCTTCCTTCCTTCCTTCCTACCTAACACCATATCAACTAGTTTGGCATGATCTTACATCCTTCCTTCCTTCCTTCCTTCCTTCCTTCCTTCCTTCCTTCCTTCCTTCCTTCCTTCTTTCCTAACACCATATCAACTAGTTTGGCATGATCTTACATTATAACTTTTATATTAAATAAAGCTAATGGAATACTATTGTTCTAAATATTACATTTACTCTGGTTACCATGGAGATCAGGAACCTGACTGCTTTCTTTCTTTCTTTCTTTCTTTCATTCTTTCTCCTCCTACTTCTTGTTTTTTCTCTTCTTTCTTCCTTCCTTCCTTCCTTCCTCCCTTTCTAAGTGGATAAACTATTTAATAGTTATCATCTTTTTGTGGTTACACCATTTGACATTTTCAGGAGCATTCAGTCTTCCTTTTGGTAAAAAAATGGTGCAAATGTCATTTAAATGATATAAAACCAACACAAATACTAAATGTACATTTTAACAAACCTGATGCTGCTTTTAAATCTAGTTTAACTGATTTATGAATTCATCATCTTGGCAACCCTTATTAGTTACTGACCCTTGTATCAAAAAAAGGATTTGAACAAGGCCTTAGTGTTTCATCATCTGACTGATAAATTATCTTTAAGTCTTTTAAGTCGAGCTGCAACAATCAGAAAATGAATCGACGGCCATTTTGGTAACTAGTTGATCATTTAAAGCCAAAATGATCTGGTTCTAGCTTCTTTAAATGTTGTTACTTTAGTCTCGTTTGATAATAAACTGAATATATTTGAAGGAAGGAAGGAAGGAAGGAAGGAAAAGGGATTAGGAAGGAAAGGAAGAAAGGAAAAGAAGACAAGGAAGGAAGGAAGGAAGGAAGGAGGGAAGGAAAGACAAAAGGAAGGAAAGAAGGAAGGATGGAT
>NC_070590.1:2743406-2763406 GCF_027409825.1 Scomber japonicus | reverse complement strand
TTTGTTTCTTTGATTTAAATCAAAACTTAATCAAAAACTTATTTCATAACAACTAAATGTTAAATTGATTTTAAAAAGTAAAAAGAAAAGGTGTGAAGAAATAATAACAGAAAATGTACATAGTGATAATTATGCTTTAATTTAATTTAATTTAATTTAATTTTAGAGAGTAGATATAGTTTATTGTTATGTTTGTCTTTGTGACTTGTTTCTGTGTCAATATCATAAAATCCATAAGATTCAGTTTAGTTTAGTTTTTTATGTTAATATTTGTTTCAATAGTTCACCTGTTACATCTGGAGAGGTTTCATAAACGCAGCGGTGTAATACTCACCTCCGCCACCAGGGGGCAGCACTCTCATTGGGAATCGTCGCACTCTTGTAATGTGAGGGCTGCTGAGATGATTAACGGGAAAGAAGAAAAAACAAAGTTCTGATACACAAATGTGTTTTCAGTTTTTGGACTTTTTGCTGAAATATTGGATCATTTGAACATTTATTGAAATGAAAGCATGTGAGAAGTTTAGAGGGAAGAATCAGTATTTGGTGGAGCTGTTAACAACTCATAGACATCTGAAATGTGAGCCGACTACACACTGCTGACTGGTTTAGTACAAGTACCTCTAACTGTACTACAGTAAAGTACTAGTACCTCAAACTGTACTACAGTAAAGTACTAGTACCTCTAACTGTACTACAGTAAAGTACTAGTACCTCAAACTGTACTACAGTAAAGTACTAGTACCTCTAACTGTACTACAGTAAAGTATAAGTACTTCAAACTGTACTACAGTGAAGTACTAGTACCTCAAAGTGTACTACAGTAAAGTACAAGTACTTCAAACTGTACTACAGTCAAGTACTAGTACCTCTAACTGTACTACAGTAAAGTACAAGTACCTCAAACTGTACTACAGTAAAGTACTAGTACCTCAAACTATATTACAGTAAAACAGGAGTAAATGTACTGAGTTAATTTCCATCACATATTGTTTTATTTTCATAATCGTCTCTGAGTTTGTCTCCACTTGTCTCACCTGTGCGTCCCGGTGGTGGTGGAGGGGGGTGGAGGGGCGGGGCAGGTGATGATGCACCTGTTGAGTGACCGGCTCGTCCCAGCTGGGCGGGGTCAGGTGTCTGTTGTTTACCTCCACCTCTCTCTGCTCTGCTCGGGTTCAGTCGGTGTTATCGTGTCTTTCTATCAGCAGCAGACAGAAGAGTTCATCACCTCGATGCTCACAGCTGCTCTCTCTTCTTCATGCTCGCTCAACTCCTCATGTTTGCTTTCTAGAAGGTTTTTTGGAGGTTTCTAGTTGGACTCGTTGCTCTCCGGTCGGTCGCCACAACAAAGAGTCAGTATGAGAGACGTCCACCTGAATAATGAGACCTGCATGAACGGTAAGAACACGCTGTCTCTTAACCCTAACCCTACTAAACCACAATCATCTTAGTACTAGTTGGGAAAATGAACCTTTAGCTCATCAAATAGACTCAGACTGTTCATGCAGAGGTGGAAGGATTCAGACTTTAACCCTTAAACACTAAAAAATGACGTGAAATTATTGTTTTTATTTACTTAAATGTTACTAATTAGCTCATTTGGACCTCAGTAACCTTTATATACCAGTGTATTTTGGATTTTATGAGTTGTATAACCCTAACCCAGGATATATTGCCCCTATTAAGGTATAAAAATGTGTATATATAATGTATTAATCTTCTGGTGTATGTTGTATGTTTAAGGGTTAAGTAGTAAATAGGTTAATGTAGTCTAAAAGTATTACAAGTCTATTTAAATGTTAAGTAAAGGTACAGACACTCATCAGGAAAGTGTATTTAAAGTATCCAAAGTGCTCATTATTCAAGCTGTATTTCATATTATAGGCTATTTTTTTATATTTTATCATTATTAAATACATGTAAGAGCATTTTAATGGTGTATTTCATCAATGTGGAGCCATATTTAGATGTGTTGGGTAGATTAGTAGTAGTATTGCATCATGTAATCTGAAAAATAACAAATATAAAATAGTTTAAAATGGGAATAATACTCAAGTCAAGTGTTCAAATACTTGAGTTAAATTCCTCCTCTGCATACATGATGAGGTAACATTTGTGCTTTGAGAGGTTTTTAAAACAAGGAAGAAAGGTTGTGATTTTTAGAGTGATAGTCTAATGCTTACATGCAAATTCCTCTGTGTGGATTTCCATGTAGGACTCAATCAGTCTGTATTACAAACCGCAGACTGAGAAAAAAAAAAAAAGAAAAGTCATGGATGGACACACAGCCTTCAAAACGTTGGCAGCCATTTGTGACGTTAACCATTAGTTTGTGGTCTCTCCTTGTAACGCATCACTTCCTGTTTACTATATGATGCCACTTTATCTGAATGTGTGTAAATATATTCGTTACATAGAGTAGAGCTGGACGATATGGACAAAAATCTAATATCAAAATAGTTTAGACCAGGGGTGTCAAACATGTGGCCCGTGGGCCAGAACCGGCCCGCCGAGGGGTGCAATCCGGCCCACTTTCCTTTGTGTTCTTTTCCTTCCTTCCTTCCTTCTCTCCTTCCTTCGTACCTTCCTTTTTTCCTTTCTTCTTTCCTTCATTCCTTTCATCTGTCCTTCCTCCCTTTCATCCTTCCTCCCTCCATTTCTTCCATCTGTCCTTCCTTCTTTCCTTCCTCCCTACCTTCCTTTTTTCCATTCCTTCCATCTGTCCTTCCTACCTTCCTTTTTTCCTTCCTTCTTTCCTTCCCTCCTGCCATCTGTCCTTCCTACCTTCCTGTTTTCCTTTCTTTGTTCGTTCGTCCATTTCTTCCATCTGTCCTTCTGTCTCTCTTTCCTACCTTTCTTCCCTCTTTCCTTTTGTCTGTCTTTCCTTACTTCCTTCCTTTCTTCCTTCCTTCCCTCCATCTTTTTAATGATCCGGCCCACATGAGATCAAATTGGTCAGTATGTGGCCCTTGAATGAAAATGAGTTTGACACCTCTGGTTTAGACCAAATACCTTCATACTGAGATGACTGTCTGTCTATGAAATCTTTGATAAATAATCATAAAGTGGGTAAAAGGTAAATAACAGAACAGCTACAACAGTCTGGTATGTTTAGAAAATTACATATTTAACTGTAATTCAGCTTTAAAACCAGGAAAAGACGACTCTGATGACATATCGCAATATTACGATAATCCAAAATCTCGATATAATATCAATATATTATAGATCTAAGGTAATGCCAGAAGGTTTGGGTAGCGGACGCTCTTAGGTAATCCAGGATGAATGAGTGTCTATGTAGCTGTAGCCCCCAAAATTCATGTTACACCACATAGCTCTGCTTTACGCCACTTCACATCAATTCACGTCACTTTACGCCACTTCACATCAATTCACATCACTTTACGCCACTTCACACCAATTCACCTCACTTTACGCCACTTCACACCAATTCACATCACTTTACGCCAATTCATGTCATTTTACAGCACTTTACACCAATTCACGTCACTTTACAGCACTTTACGCCAATTCACGCCACTTCACACCAATTCACGTCACTTTACAGCACTTCACACCAATTCACGTCACTTTACAGCACTTCACACCAATTCACGTCACTTTACAGCACTTTACACCAATTCACGTCACTTTACAGCATTCAGACTTGTGTGAATGTGGATCATAGTTATTAAGGTAACCATGACAACGTTAGCAGCTATTTTGTTACCCAGATCTACATTTGGCTGTCAAACACGAACATCCTTTGTGATCCAGTAATTGGACCGGCCAACTGTTGGTAAAATAAAAACCTAAATGAATGAAAAGCTCGATTTAAATCCATTAAGTGCAGATAAATCTCACATGCTGACTCTGCTGCTCTGCCATGAACATTATTCTACCTTTAATCAGTAACACATGGTGCACTTCTTTCCAGGAAACTAATCAGAAATGAATCAGAACTGAATGAGCTAAAATGAACCTGTGGAGTTTAAAGTTTAAAAGTTTTAATGGTATTAAAAGTGTGTACTACAACTGAAGTAGAAGATTTAGATTTTGGACTATTGATGAGATAAACTAAGACATTTAAATAAATTATAATGGACATTTTTCACTATTGTCACATTTTAATAGACAACATGATTAGTTGATCACTTCCAAAATGAATCAGATGAATCAATAATGAAGATAATTATTAGTTTCACTTATAGTAGAAACATTATATATGAGTTCCCCAAACTGCTGCTGGGGTGTGTGTGTGTGTGTGTGTCTGTCTGTCTGTCTGTCTCTGTGTGTGTGTGTGTGTGTGTCTGTCTCTGTGTGTGTGTGTGTGTGTGTGTGTGTGTGTGTCTGTCTCTGTGTGTGTGTGTGTGTGTGTGTGTCTCTGTTTGTGTGCGTCTGTGTCTCTCTGTGTCTGTGTGTGTGTGTCTCTCTGTGTCTGTGTGTGTGTGTCTGTGTGTCTCTCTGTGTCTGTGTGTGTGTGTCTGTGTGTCTCTCTGTGTCTGTGTGTGCGTGTGTGTGTGTGTGTGTGTGGTTCGTGTGTGTGCGTCTGTATGTCTGTCTGTGTGTGTGTTTCTCTCTCTCTCTGTGTGTGTGTGTGCGTGTGTGTGCCTGTCTGTCTCTGTGTGTGTGTGTGTGTGCGTGTGTGTGTGTGCGCTGAGGCTTCATTGTTGACAGTGTAAATATTGAACCTCTCTGCCTGCTGATGCCAGCTCTCCTCTCTCTCCTCGCTCTCCTCATGTTACTCTGAACAGAACAAGTGGTCAAACCAGTATGACACAAATGTGTAAATGTTTCGATGGTTCAGAGAGAACACGAAACACTCTGCAAACACTCAGAGAGTCACTGACCTCACTGGAGGAGGCTGCAGTACATTTCCAGGTTTAAATATTAATATCTAGAGTCTCTACTGGAATATATTTGCATGATTTCCAGTTAAAACCTCAGCTTAAAAAAACAGTAAAATAAAGTAATGAAATGAGGAATATATAAATAAAATATAATAAATAAATTATCTTCCAACACAACAGGAAAATATATCTAGCCCAAAAACCTCACAATGTGTTAAAACCTTCTAAACCTTCCTTCCTCCTTTCCTCCCTCCATCCTCTCTCCTTCCTTCCTTCTCTCTTTTTTTCCTTCCCCCTTTCTTCTTTCCTGTTCTTCTTTCCTTCCTCCCTTCCTTCTTCCCTCCTTTCCTTCCTTCCTTCCTCCCTTCCTTCTTCCCTCTTCCTTCCTTCTTCCCTTCCTCCCTTCCTTCCTTCCTTCCCTCCTCCCTTCCTCCCTTGACTGGATGACCACAGGAGGGTTAAGTTGTGACGCTGTGGTTAAAGATCATGGTTTGGGTTCAAATCATCACTGGAGACAAGTTTTTAAATTCCTTAAAGAGATGAAACCTTTGTTGTCATGGTAACAGTGAACACCACCATTAATTAACATGAGCAAGATTAAGTTGATTAAGAGTTTCTAAATGTTGGTTTCCATTAATTGCCCAGACCTACTGTATTGAGTGTATATATTGTATTTTATAGCTTCAAATTTGACCCTGAATGAAAATATGTAAGGGTTAAAAACAACAAGGCCTTTGTCATGTTTGAGGATTCATATACAGTATATGTGTGTGTGTGTGTGTGTGTGTGTGTGTGTGTGTGTGTGTGTGTGTGTGTGTGTGTGTGTGTGTGTGTGTGTGTGTGTGTCTGCAGGGTCGGAGGTCAGGTTGTGGTGCGGCTCTCAGGCTGCTGTGTGTGTCGTCTCTGGAGATCAAACACTCGTACACACATCCTTCACACACCTGAACAATGGCACTCAGGTGACAGGTAAACCTAACACACACATACACACACACACACACACACACACACACACACACACACACACACACACACACACACACATACACTCTCGTACATACCTGTACAAGGCGGCAGGTGTGTTTGTTTAAGGGTTAAACTCTTTGTGTATGTAGTGTGTAAACATCCTTGTTTAATGATTTAATGTTTTCTTTAAATCTCTCTGTGTTTTATTAGGATTAACTCTGAAGGACTTTAATGCAACAACAAAAACCTTTTCATATTTCAAGATAAATATGATATGATAATGATAATACGGTTGCAAGTCATCACTGTTATTATTGTGACTGGATGAATCTGACTGTGTTTTCTCAGTCTGTCAGATTTGAAATCACTTGATCTGGATCCAGTTTCCTGTAATCAGAGAATAACCTTTTATTATTGGGATGTTTTTGTTTTTGACACGGTGGAAAATAAAATCCTTTGTTAACACGAAGCGACTTCCTCAATAAACATACAATGCAGCGAGGAAGAAGAAGAGTAGATTGAATTTCAAATGAGGTTAAAGTTACTGAAGCTGTTAGTTCCTCAGAGTCAGAGGACAGACATGATTCGTCTATAAATGATAGAAGTTTACATTTTAACAACATAATTTAACTTTTGTGTGAAATTGTCTTAAAATATGACTGGAGGAGATCTGAAAGTGATTCTCTGTTCTCTGCTTGTCACTTTTGAGGAGTTTTTTTGTCTTTTTTGGCAGTAAACTGAATATTTTGGGTTTTTTTTGGAGTGTCACTTACACACAGTTACTAAAGCTAACATCCTCAAATGTCTTGTTAGTAAGATAATCAGTTTACTGTCACATAAAAATGTAATATCGGGAAGTATCGGTATCAGGTTTTTATCACCAATGTTTGTTCTGTAGGCGTTAGTATATCCAAGCCTACATGAACGCAGCATGGGACGTTTACCAGCGCGCGCTTGGTGACATATAACAACAACACGCTAGACTCGCGGGTCGCTAACCGTTACTAACCGTGGCTAACCGCTGCTAACCGTTACTAACTGTGGCTAACCGCTGCTAACCGTTACTAACTGTGGCTAACCGCTGCTAACCGTGGCTAACCGCTGCTAACCGTTACTAACTGTGGCTAACCGCTGCTAACCGTTACTAACTGTGGCTAACCGCTGCTAACCGTTACTAACTGTGGCTAACCGCTACTAACCGTGGCTAACCGCTGCTAACCGTTACTAACTGTGGCTAACCGCTGCTAACCGTGGCTAACCGCTGCTAACCGTTACTAACTGTGGCTAACCGCTGCTAACCGTGGCTAACCGCTGCTAACCGTTACTAACTGTGGCTAACCGCTGCTAACCGTGGCTAACCGCTGCTAACCGTTACTAACTGTGGCTAACCGCTGCTAACCGCTGCTAACCGTGGCTAACCGCTGCTACCCGTTGCTAAGAAGTTCATAGCGTCCCCCGCCATGTACACGAACAGAAACGAGCTTTACTTCCTCGTTGTCATTTTCTCTGCTATGTTTTCGGCGAGTCTCCTCTGTGACGTCACTGCCAGAGTCCGGTGGGTCCCAGAGCCACAGAGAGGGTTAGGGTCTCTATGGCTCCTGTGGGTCCCAAAGCCATAGAGAGGGTTAGGGTCTCTATGGCTCCGGTGGGTCCCAAAGCCATAGAGGGGGTTAGGGTCTCTATGGGTCCGGTGGGTCCTATCTGGGTCATACTCTGCTGGAGACAAAACAGCTGAGAGGAGCGAGTGAGAGGACTTCCTGTAAAGGTCCCGCCTCCAGAAACGGGATAGTAAATGATGCAGAGCAGAATAATAAATATGGCAGTGACATGTTGGCACTTTCTTCCATAACTTAAATTTATGTTTGCATCAAGTGGAGCTTCACAATAAAATGAGGCATAATGTGTTAATTCAACAATAGGAGAAATGTTATGTTGTTATCTAACAGCCTGAATATATTGGTATCGGAGATTAAGAGTTGGGGAATATCAGAATATTGGATATCGGCAGACAAGTCACTATGGAGCCTCCCTAAATGAAAGTAATATACAGACTGGTCCTGGTTGAAGAGCTTCTGCTGAGTCAATAAATAGTAATAACATGTTGAAAAGGTAAATGTTACATCACTCATTACTGTATCCGCATTCAGACTTTTGACCTATAAAACGTTTCATAACTGCACCACAAACACGTCTTATTGACACAGTCTGATTGGTTCGTTATCTCAGTATCATGAAAACTTTTACTTTAAATTCTTGAGGTTTTGTTTTTTCTTGATCTGATAAAAAAGTTATTGAACACACAGACTGCAGCTACACACCCTCATAAACACACACACACACACACACTCGCTGACTTCTATGTGCTTCTCTACAGGTCTTCACACACTCGGCTCATACCACCAATGGCTCGGTCTGACTCTGGCGCTGCTCTCCGCCTTCCTGATTGGCGGCAGCGTCATTCTCAAGAAGAAAGCTCTCCTCCGATTGGCCGTCAGTGGGAACACCAGAGCAGGTCAGCACACCCGCAGAAAAAACCTTTTATTTATTTATTATTTTTGGAGGGGTGTGGATTGGGAGTCTGTCTGTATTTCTTATTTAATGGAGTAACCACGAGGAGACACTTCATGAAAACACCAAATTTGGTCCATAAAATGTCATAAAAAGCTGAAAAGACTAAACGGATGGAAAGATATTCACTTTACTGCCATAGAAGACTAAAAAAACAGAAAATATTCATATTTGAGAAGCTGCAACCAGAGAATTTTATTGATTTATTAAAGAAGTTAGTGATTAATTGTCTAATTTTCTGACACTTTATAGACAAAAGTTAAAAGTTAAGTCCATTAACCTGAGACAATCATTTAATGTCTTATAATCTTAATATATTAAAGTGTTTTCTCATCATCAGAGCTGAATTATCTCTTTAACAGAAGATAAATAAGACATTTCCTGTCTCTTAATGTGTGTATAATGTGACTGTGTGTGTGTGTGTGCAGGTGAAGGAGGTCATGGCTACCTGAAGGACTGGCTGTGGTGGGGAGGCTTGTTAACCAGTAAGACTTATTTTCTTTAATCTGCATCTCTGTGTGAGTAATAATCTGACACATACAGTCCAATGTGAGTCGAGTCAAGCTAGAACTGTATAGTGGAAAAGCTCCATTTGGTTCCTCTCAGTTTAACTTTAGCTCCTCTGTTACCCCTTTCACACCAAAGCAGTTCCAGTGCTGGTTTGGGGCCAGTGTTTAATTTGGAACCGGTTTTATTCACACAGACAAAGAACCGGCTCCACAGTTGCACCAGTTCTTTGTTGGACTAGAAGAAGGAACCACTTACATTAGGGGGGGAGGGTTATTGAGACCAACCACAACAAACAAGACCGCATAGTGGTGAATAGATAAGGAGTGAATTATCCCTTCAACATTTGACTGATGGTGAAAATCATGCGTTGTGTGTTAGCTAAGCTCTGCTGGCTAACGTTAGCTTACAACAATGGCTAATGGCAACAACAATGGCAGTCGGTTCAACTGGTTCAGAGTTGAACCGACTGCGAAGACTAAAAGGAGCTAACGTTAGCTCCTCGTAGTTTAACTTTAGCTCCTCTCGGTTTAACGTTAGCTCCTCTCGGTTTAACGTTAGCTCCTCTCAGTTTAACGTTAGCTCCTTGTAGTTTAACGTTAGCTCCTCTCAGTTTAATGTTAACTCCTTATAGTTTAATGTTAGCTCCTCTTAGTTTAACGTTAGCTCCTGTCTGTTTAACGTTAGCTCCTCTCTGTTTAACGTTAGCTCCTCTCTGTTTAACGTTAGCTTCTCTTAGTTTAACGATAGCTCCTCTTAGTTTAACGTTAGCTTCTCTTAGTTTAATGATAGCTCCTCTTAGTTTAACGTTAGCTCCTCTCAGTTTAACTTTAGCTCCTCTCTGTTTAACTTTAGCTCCTTTTAGGTTAACTTTAGCTCCTCTTAGCCTTCACAATGGATCATTATTAGCTGTTAAATCGTGAGCAGCTGCCAGTTTCAGAGAGTCATTCAAGTCCTTAGAGGTTTCTTTATACATCTCCAAGTTTGGAGTGAACTTGGACGGCGACTAAAGAAGTGTGAGGTGTGAATATTTAATATTTGATGAGCTTGGCTATCAGTGTCTTTGTGCTTCACCTGGTTAAACACTGTATCTGTGTCACTTAGAGTACTTGGATTACTTTGTGATGTAACTATTAACCTGAATTAGTTGAGTCTGCAATTTAAGTTCTCAGTTGTTTAGTTACATTTTCTAAAAGGTATTCTGTCATTATTATTTAACCAACTATTCTCATAGCCAGAAAATCCTCCACAAATTCACTGTACGGCAGCTCAGAAGGGACAATATTCAGCTTGTGGGAAATATTCACATTATTTAGAATGAGTGGGAGGAAATAAGAGCAGGAACATTACAGTAACATGTAAGTAGTGTGTGTTGGTCTGTTGCACTTTATTTAGCCAACAAATAAACACAGAGACTCAGACAATGACTGAATTGAAAACCAAAACCTATATAGACAAGAGGTGATTACAACCAAAACACAGGAAGTAAGACTAACTACACACACAAGGAGAAAATATATTTCAAAGTAAGACATGAGCTAAAACACAAGAGAAACAACAGACAGGATGTAGATGTGTTTAAAAGCCTGGATGTAGTTTATAACTTGTATGTTTGAGAAGCTAAACTTTAGTCCAATAAAGACTGTAAATGGGACATTCCTGCTGTTAGTGTAAAGATTTACAGATGATGGACCAGACTTGGCTGTGTGATGATGCTACAGTCATTATATTTAAGGAGGTCTGGACTAAAACTACATGAGGAATCACTGATGTGAAATGGTGGTGTGAAATGATGTTGCTCCTGGCTCCCATCCAAACACGGCAGATACAATGTGTTTCTGCAGCTCGACAGGATTGAGATGTTTTCATTAGCCTTTGTTGTTAGCTAACGTTAGCCTTTGTTGTTAGCTAACGTTAGCCAGCAGAGCACAGTTAACTCACAACGCATTCATTTCACCATCAGTCAAATGTTCAAGGGATAATTCACTCCTTATCTATTCACCACTATGCAGTCTTGTTTATTGTGGTTGGTCTCAATAACCCCCCTGCCCCCTAACGTTACGTAACGCGGCGGTGATTAGCATAAACCCGCTTGCTGCTGTAGATATAAATACATTCAGCACACACTACTACTACTACTACAGTCTACAGTTAGCCGAGTTAGCCGCCGAGGTAGCAGCTTAGTTAGCCGCCGAGCTACCAGATGAGCTAGCAGCAGAAAGCTCTCAGACGTAGCGTCCATGTTTTTGGTAGAGGTGGTGACTTTGATTGACAGGTGACACTTGGTAGGGGGCGGGGCTTCAGTGTTTGGGAGCAAAGAAAGAGGCTGATTTTTACACAACTTTGAAGCCTAATTTCATATATTTGGCGATTTTTTTTTAATCATTCAAATTTGGCAGGGTGGTTAACAACACACTTTTCTGTGGTATGTCAAACTCAGAACACATATTTATTCTGACTTTACACGGACTTTAATCTCTCTCTCTCTCTCTGCAGTGGGAGCAGGTGAGGTCTGTAACTTTGCTGCCTACATGTTTGCTCCGGCGACGCTGGTGACTCCGCTGGGCGCCCTGAGTGTCCTCATCAGGTAGCCGTAGATCTAAAAAACTTCAACTTTTAACTTTAACTTGTCCTTCGAAGCGGCATGAAAGTAAGTTTTTTGTGTGTGTGTGTGTGTGTGTGTGTTGCAGTGCAGTTCTGTCCTCCTACCTGTTGGGGGAGGTGTTGAACGTTGTGGGGAAGCTGGGTTGTCTGCTGTGCGTGCTGGGAAGCATCCTGCTGGTTATCCACGCGCCGCAGGAACAGGAAGTGACATCACTGCAGGATATGGCCAACAAGCTGCTGGAGCCTGGTGAGATAAACCTGGAAATACAGAAAAAAAAGTTTAAAATATGGCAAAAAAAAGTTATTTAGAGCCGGAAGCATCAGATTTGTGTGGAGCGATACATTAAACTAACACACATATCATATTTCCATCATGTTTTCTTTCGTTTCAGCTCTATAAAATGTTCTTATGTTCTCCTGGAGCATAAAACAGTAATTGTGATTCTCTTTGACAGCTTTATTGTGATTAATCAAACATTTATTAATGACTGATGGAGCATTTATGAATGTAAACTGGTGTTGAGATTAATTATGAGTCAGAATATAAATATTATGTAAAGGGTTCTTCTTCTTCAGTGGTATAATGGCACCAGCTGGGGAATTAGCGCCACCTGCTGTTTATCTGCTTTATATTCATACAACAGGAAAGAAACAATATTCAAGTCCTTTGGAAGTAAAATATGACTTTTTAATGTGTTTTTAACCCTCCTGTTGTACTCGGGTCAAGGAAGGAAGGACGGAAGGATGGAAGGACGGAGGAAAGAAAGAAGGAGGGAGAAAGGAAAAGAGGAAGGAAGGAAGTGAGGAAGGTAGGGGGGAGGAAAGAAAGAGAGAAGGAAGGGAGGAAGAAAAGACATAAGGAAGGAAGAAAAGGGGATGGACGAAGGAAGGGAGGAAAGAGGAGTGAGTGAGGAAACAAAGGAAGGAAGGAGGGACAGAAGGACGGAAGAAGGGGGATGGAGGAAGGGAGGAAAGGAGTGAGTGAGTAAAGGAAGAGGGAGGGAGAGAGGGAGGAAGAAAAGACAGAAGGAAGGAAGAAAAGGGGATGGACGAAGGAAGGGTGGAAAGAGAGGAACGAAAGAAAGGTGAATGAGGGAGGGAGGAAGGAAGGACAGGAGGGAGGGAGGAAGGACAGAAGGAAGGAAGGAAGGGAGGAAAGAGAGAGGAAGGGAAGAGATGAGTGAGTGAGGAAAGGAGGGAGGGAGGAAGGACGAGAGGGAGGAAGGGAGGAAGGACAGAAGGAAGGAAAGGATGAAGGAAGGAAGGAAGATAGGAAGGAAAGAAAGAGGAGTGAGTGAGTAAAGGAGGAGGGGGAGAAGGAAAGGACAGAAGGAAGGAAGAAAAGGAGGAAGGAAGAGAGGAGTGAGTGAGTAAAGGAGGAGGGAGGGAAGGGAAGAAGGAAGGAAGAAAGGTGATGGAGGGAGGAAGGAGGGAAAGAGAAGGAGGAAGGAAAGAAGGAAGGAAGGAAAGAGAGAAGGAAGGAAGGAAAGAAGGAACAGTCAAAACAGACAGGGTTAAATTGACCCAGGAGGACGACAGGAACATTTTTTTTCATTGTAGTTTTAATATGAAGGAACAAAAAGACTTTGATACTACAAACACAGTAACATTGAAACATGGAAGACTTGATTTAACTCATTCAGACGCTGAAGCTTCATATTACTGTGGCTTTAGTCGTCCATCTCTTCCACAGTAAACACTACGAGGGCTCTAATGGTCAGTATGAGCAGGAGGAATCATTCTCCTCACTGTTGGTTTAACACACTTTAACATTTACGAGCGTCCCCTTTTAAAGATAAACTGAACCAACAAAGCAGAATCTCTACTGAACAGTAACAAAGAACCACGACTGAAATGTGACTCCGGCTCTTTGTCTACAACACGATGATCACACACACACACACACACACACACACACACACACACACACACACACACACAGAGTCACAGAGACACTTGATCCGTCCTCACTAAGCTCACAGTCAGGTTTATATTCACAGTTAAACCTCCTGTTGTCCTCAGGTCAAGGAAGATGGACAGGAGGAAGGAAGGAATGGAGGAAGGAAAGGAGGACTGAAGGAAGGAAGGAAGGAAAGGAGGAATAGAGGAAGGAAGGAAGTGGGAAAGAAGGAAGGGACGAAGGAGGGACAGGAGGAAGGAAGGAAGGAAGGAAAGAAAGGAGTGAGGAAGGAAGTAGGGAGAAAAGGAATGTAGGAAGGAAGGAAGGAAAGGAGGGAGGAAAAGAGAAAGGAAGTAAGGAGAGAAGGATGGGAGGAAAGAAGGAAGGGAGGAAGGAAAGGTGGAAGGAGGGACAGGAGGAAGGAAAGAAAGGAGTAAGGTGGGAGGGAGGAAAAGAGGAAGGAAGTAAGGAGAGAAGAAATGGAGGGAGGAAGGAAAGGTGGAAGGACGGACAGGAGGAAGGAAGGAGAAGGAGGGAGGGAGGAAAGGAGGAAAGAAGGAAAGGTGGAAGGAATGAGGAAGGAAAGGAGTAAGGAGGGAGGAAGGAATGAGGAAGGAAAGGAGTAAGGAGGGAGGGAGGAAAGAAGGAAGGAAAGGTGGAAGGACGGACAGAAGGAAGGAGGGAGGGAGGAAGGAAGGAAGGAGGGATGGAGGGAGGAGGGAGCAAAAAAAAGGAGGGGAAGAATGTAGGAAAAATTGAAGGAAGAGTTTCCTGGTGTAACGGTGTGTGTTGTGTTACTTCCTGTCAGGTTTCCTGGTGTACATGTCGGCCGTGTTGGTGCTGTGTGTTGTTCTCGTTGTGTATTTCTCTCCTCGGGTCGGAAGCTCAAACATCCTCGTCTACATCAGCATCTGTTCTCTGCTCGGAGCGTTCACCGTCTCCTCTGTGAAAGGCCTCGCCATCGCCATCCAGACCGGTCAGAGACACACACACACACACACACACACACACATCCAGACATCCAGACCGGTCAGACACACACACACACACACACACACACACACACACACACACACACATCCAGACATCCAGACCGGTCAGACACACACACACACACACACACACACAGACAGCCAGACCGGTCAGACACACACACACACACACACACACACAGAGCCATCGCTATTCAGACGGGTCAAATAGACACACACACGGTCAGACACGGTCAGACACACATAATACACACACACACACACACAGCCATCGCCATCCAGACCGGTCAGAGAGATGCACACACACACACACACACACACACACACACACACAGCCATCGCCATCCAGACCGGTCACACACACACACACACACACACACACACACACACACACACACACAGCCCGCTAACCCTAACCCTTAACTAAAGAGAGACGGTTTGTTTCTGTGCTTTTACTTTGAAATCAAGACGTAAATATGGAAAATTCCCAAACAGTAGATCAGGAGTAATATGAGAGGCGTCATGTGACCATCAGGGAAAACCACAGCCCTCAGTCAGTGGTGTTAAACCTGCAGCCATTCATTCAGGCTCCTGTTTTAATGTACTATTAATTAAAAACACCAACAATACAAGGAAGTAGCCTCGGTGTTGTTTAGAGATTAAAATATAGACACAGATAATTACACATAATATAAAGAGATTCATGAAGAGGAAAGAGCTTTACACAGTTTAAATGTTATCATTCATTTTCTTTTCTTTTCTCTTCTTTTAGTGTATTATGATATTTCTGTGCTCGCCAGTCCCCTCACCTGGATCCTGCTGTTCACACTCATCGTTTCCATAGTAACACAGGTAAACTGCTTTAATGTCCTTTATTATCCTGAAGTCAGATTTTACTCAGGAGGGTTTTATCCTCATGTTTTAATATTTAACATGTTACTGAATACATATAATGATGTTTTTAATTCTTTGAAATCAATATATTTTGTTTATATTTAGTAAGTAAATCATGATGTGGGTTTAAATGGAGTCACAGTAACAATTAAACTCACTTTATTCATCAATTATCTTTATTTTATATTCTAACATCTACATGAACTAATGAATACATTTATAATGAGAGATAAATGTTGATTTATAAGAAATGATCTCCTTATTAATCATGTCAGTATCCATGACAACACAGCTGGAACACTTACCCTAACAGCTGATCTTAGATCTTAGGAAGGAAGGATGGAAGGAAGGAAATAAAGTAGGAGGGACGGAAGGAAGGACAGATGGAAGGAAGGTAGGAAGAAAGGAAAGAAGATAGGATGGAAGGAAGGACAGATGGAAGGAAAGGAGGTAGGAGGGATGGAAGGAAGGTAGGAAGGAAGGAAAGATGAAGGAAGAAAGGAAAGATGAAGGATGGAAAGAAAGAAAGTAGGAGGGACGGAAGGAAGGACTGATGGAAGGAAGGAAGGAAAGGAAGGACAGATGGCGGGAAGGAAGGAACAATCGATAGAAGGAAGGAAGGAAGGAAGGAAAGAAAGAAGGAAGGAAGGTAAGATGAAGGAAGGAAGGATGGAAGAAAAGAAAGAAGGAAGGAAGGACAGATGGAAGGAAAGAAGGTAGGAAGGAAGGAATGAAGAAAGGAAAGATGGAAGGAAGGAAAGAGGGTAGGAAGAAAGGAAGGAAGGAAGGAAAGAAGGTAAGAAGGAAGGAAGGAAGGAATGTAAGAAGGAAGGAATGAAGGTAAGAAGGAAGGAATGAATGAGGGAACGATCAAACAAAGAAAAGAAAGAAGGGAGAAAGGACAGATGGCAGGAAGGAAGGGAGGAAGGAAGGACAGATGGAAAGAAGGAAGGAAGGAAGTAAGGAATGAATAAAGGTAAGATAAGATAACCCTCCTCGGTGTGTGCAGGTGAACTACCTGAATAAATCTCTGGACTCGTTCAACACTCTGCTGGTGTATCCCATCTACTACGTCCTCTTCACCTCCGTGGTCCTCTCCACCTCCATCATCCTCTTCCAGGAGTGGAGGAGCATGGCCGCCGTCGACATCGTCACCACCGTCGGCTCCTTCCTGGTCATCGTGGTGGGCGTGGCCATGCTGCACCTGTTCAAAGAGCTGCAGGTGGATGATCACAGCTGTCTGACCCTCACCAGGTTTTAATGAGATGGATCGGTTGGCTCCTTCCTTCTTCCTTCCCTCCCTCCCTCCTTCCTTCTTTCCTTCCCTCCTTCCTGCTTTCCTTTCCCTCCTACCTTCCTTCCTTCCTTCATTCCCTCCTTCCTTCCCTCCTTTCCCTCCTACCTTCCTTACTACAGCTGTTTGACCCTAACAAGGTTTTAATGAGATGGATCGGTTGGCTCCTTCCTTCTTCCCTCCCTCCTTCCTTCTTTCCTTTCCCTCCTACCTTCCTTCCTTCCTTCATTCCCTACCTTCCTTCCCTCCTTCCCTCCTTTCTACAGCTGTTTGACCCTCACCAGGTTTTAATGAGATGGATCGGTTGGCTCCTTCCTTCTTCCCTCCCTCCTTCCTTCTTTCCTTTCCCTCCTACCTTCCTTCCTTCATTCCCTCCTTCCTTCCTTCCTTACTACAGCTGTTTGACCCTCACCAGGTTTTAATGAGACAGTTGAAACATGATGATTAATGCATCGGTTGGCTCCTTCCTTCCTTCCTTCCTTCCTTCAGCTGTTTGACCCTAACTAGGTTTTAATGATGATTAAAACTTGATGATTAATGGATCGTTGGCTCTTTCCTTCTTCCTACCTTCCTCCTTCTTTCCTTCCCTCCTTCCTCCCTCCCTCTCTCCTTTTCTCTTTCCTCCCCCTACCTCCCTCCCTCCCTTTTCTCTTTTTCTCCCCCTACCTTCTTTCCTTCCTCCTTCTTCTTTCCTTTCCTCCTCCCTTCCTTCCCTCCTTCCTCCCTCTCTCCTTTATCTCTTTCCTTCCTTCCTCCCCCCCCACCTTCCTCCATCCCTTCTTTCCTTCCTTCCTCTTTTCCTTTCTCCCTCCTTCCTTCCCTCCTTCCTTCCTTACTACAGCTGTTTGACCCTAACAAGGTTTTAATGAGATGGTTGAAACGTGATCAATGAATCGATTGGCTCCTTCCTTCTTCCCTCCTGCTTCCTACAGCTGTTTGACCCTAACGAGGATTTAATGAGATGATTAAAACATGATTGTTAATGGATCGGTTGGCTCCTTCTCTCTTTTCCTTTCCCTACCTTCCTCTCTTCCTTCTTCCCTCCCTTCTCTCCTTTCTCTCCTTTCCCTCCCTTCCTTCCTTCCCTCCTGCTTCCTACAGCTGTTTGACCCTGACCAGGTTTTAATGAGATGGTTGAATCTGTTGGTTCAGAGGATGAAACCTAACGAGCTCAGTGATGCTCTGTCTCCTCACTCCTTTCTTTCCTTCCTTCCTTCCTTCCTCTTTTCCTTTCTCTCCCTCCCTCCCTTCCTTCCGCTACCTTCCTCCCTCCCTCTCTCCTTTCCTCCCCCTACCTTCCTCCCTTCCTTCCTCCCTCTCTTCCTCCCTCTACCTTCCTCCCTTCCTTCCTCCTTCTCCCCCCACCTTCCTCTTTTCCTTCCTTCCTCCCCTTTTCTTTCTCCCCTCCCTACCTTCCTCCATCCCTTCTTTCCTTCCTTCCCCTCCTACCTTCCTTCCTTCGATGATTATTGAATCTGTTGGTTCAGAGGATGAAGCCTACCGAGCTCAGTGATGCCCTGTCTGTCCTTTAGCACCACCTGCAGGCCAAACTGTGAACTGCAGCCTCGACTGTGCTTTGATAGTATTGATTAACTCTTTAAATGTATTGATCATTGTAAAAACACTAAATAAAGGATTTAAAGTCACTATAATGCAGATATAATAATAATCTATAATAATAATTATACATTTCATTTGTATGGCACGTTAACCCTCCTGTTGTCCTCCAGGGTCAAATTGACCCCGTCTCTTGACTTTTTTCCTTCTTTCCTTCTTTCCTTCTTTCCTTCCTTCCTTCCTTCCTTCCCTCCCTCCCTCCCTCCCTCCTTCTTTTCCTCCTTACTCCTTTCCTTCCTTCCTCCCTCCTTCTTTTCCTCCTTACTCCTTTCCTTCCTTCTCTCCCTCCCTCTTTTCCTCCTTACCTTCACTCCTTCCTTCCCTTCCTTCCTCCTCTCCTTCCTTCCTTCCTTCCTTTCCATCCTTCCTCTTTTCCTCCTTTCGTTCCTCCCTTCCCTCTTTCCTTCCTTCCTTCCTTCTCTCCTTACTTCCTCCTTTCTTTTCCTTTCCTTCCTTCCTTCCATCCTCCCTCCCTCCTTACCTCCCGTCCTTATTCCCTCTTTTCCTCCTTAATTCCTCCATCCCTCCTTTCCTTCCTCTGAGGACAGCAGGAGGGTTAAAGGTGATTTTTTATATATCAGAGAATAAAAGATGATTTCCTGTTTTGCAGATGACGATGTCACAGCTGACCAATCAGCTGTCTCAGCCTGTGGAGAGGGAGGAGCCTGTGGACGAGGTCTCATCCAATGAACGGCCCCGAGGTGACGAGGGGGGGCGGAGGAATAAAAAGGAGGATAAATATGGACTGATGGACAACATGGTGATCGAGAGTCTTCCTCCGATGAGAGAGGAAGGGCCGAGAGTCTTCATCATCAGCTGAAACAGGAAGTAGACGCAGGTTGGTGCTTCCTGTTTCCTGTTTCCTGTTCGGACAGCTCGGCTCTCAGACTGTAAAGCTTCTGCACTTTTATTTGTTAAAGATCAGAGTCTGAGGTTTGACTCTGATTCTGGTTTATTTGAATTTATTATTATTTTGATGCTTTATTGAACAATAGTTTTACAGACTAGAAAGTTAACGATGGTATTAACGTGGTGTGAGGACAGAAATCAAACAGGAAATAAAACTAATAAATAAGAAAAAACATTCAAAAATACACTGTAAACATAAATAATACAATAAATACAATAAAAACATATAAATCAGTCTTCTATTTAAATGAAAGGTTAGAGTCTATTTGTATAATTTCATTTAATTTCATTTCACAGTTAAAATCAATCAGCTTTCACACAAAGCTCCTTTAGTTGAATGTACAGATATTTACACTCAGGCTGCAACTAACTATTTTCATGACTTAAAAATAAGTTTTGAAAATTGTGAAAAATGTGAATCAATGTTTATGATCCACAACTCCAAAGATATTCAGTTTACTGCCATAGAAACCTCTAAAAAAAATAATAATAAAAAAAAAATCAGAAGATATACGGGTCAGTAAGAAATAAAGGGTTGGCAGGATGAGTCAACAATATATTAAACATTTAGTATTTGTGTTGGTTTTATATCATTTAAATGACATTTGCACCATTTTTTTTAAACCAAAAGTAAGACTGAATGCTCCTGAAAATGTCAAATGGTGTAAGAATGATACATATTGAAGGAAGGAAGGAAGGAAGGGAGGGAGGGAAGGATGGAAGGAAGGAAAGAAGGGAGGGAAGGAAGAAAAGGAGGGAGGAAGCAAGGACGGAAGAAAGGAAAGGACAGAGGAAGGAGGGAAGGAAAGAAGGAGGCAGGGAGGAAGGAAGGAGGGAAAGAAGGAGGAAATGAGGGAAGAAGGAAGGAAGGAGGAAATGAGGAAGGAAGGAATAAAAGA
>NC_070590.1:2730906-2740906 GCF_027409825.1 Scomber japonicus | reverse complement strand
CGACTCTAATAAGTTTATATATATTTATTTTATTTACAGTACACTCCAGTTTTATTGTGTGTGTGTGTGTGTGTGTGTGTGTGTGTGTAGCAGCTGAAGACTTTTCTGTTTATGAAGCTCAGAGGAACAAAACCAACCACACTAACATTACAAACTTTACATTAATAATCAATATTCTATATTTTCCCTCCATCAGTGTTTCCAGAACATTTTACCTTCCTGTCGTCCTCCAGGGTCAAATTGACCCCATCTGTTTTAACTGTTCCTTCTTTCCTCCCTTCTTCTTTCCTCTCTCCCTCCTTCTCTTTCTTTCCTCCCCCTACCTTCCTTCTTTCCTGTCCTTCTTTCCTCCCTCTCTCCCTCATGCCTTCCTTCCCTTCCTCCCTTATCCTTTCCTCCCTCCCGCCTTCTCTTTCTTTTCTCCCCCTACCTCCCTCCCTCCTTCCCTTCCTCCCTCCCTCCTTCCCTTCCTCCCTTATTCTTTCCTCCCTCCCTCCCTCCCTTATTCTTTCCTCCCTCCCTCCCTCCCTTATTCTTTCCTCCCTCCCTCCCTTCCTCTCTCCCTCCCTCCCTCCCTTATTCTTTCCTCCCTCCCTCCCTCCCTTATTCTTCCCTCCCTCCCTTATTCTTTCCTCCCTCCCTTCCTCCCTTATTCTTTCCTCCCTCCCTTCTTTCCTTTCCTTTCCCCTTCCTTCCTTCCTTTACTCCCTTCCTTCCTTCCACCCTCTCTTTCTTTCATCCCCCCTACCTTCCTTTGTCCGTCTTTCCCTTCCACCCTTCCTCTTTTCCTTTCCTCCCCCTTCCTTCGAGGACACCAGGAGGGTTAACTTCATTTTTATAAACACAGATTTATTAAAATGAGCTCAAACGTTTTGTGTGTTTTATGCAAAGTCTTTGATCTGAAGTTAAACTGGTTCAGTTTTATTTATAGTCGTCTGATTCTCCTGCAAACAAATCAAATACTGCTTGTTTGTTCTCAAAGATAGTTTATTTTATTTTATTGTATATTTTGACTGAATGTAAATCAATAAAGAACTGTGACGAGGATCTTAAACCCTGTCCAAGTGTTTTATTGCTTTTATTTTGTTGCTTTGGGGTCTTTTATTTTGACATTTTTAGTTTGAATTTAAATTGTGAATAAATCATTTAAAGTAAAAAGAAACAAAAACCTGAAAAATAATTATTTAAACTGTTAAATTCAATCTAAATACTTTAAAGATGTTCAACTTAAAAACTCTACTAAGTTAATTTTTGCCATTAACCCTCCTGTTGTCCTCAAGTCAAGGAAGGAAGGGAGGAAAGGAGGGGGTGAGGAAGGAAGGGAGGAAGAAGGAAGGAAAGGAGGGAGGAATGAAGGAAAGGAGGGGGGGAGGAAAGGAGGGGGTGAGGAAGGAAGGAAGGAAGGAAAGGAGGGCTGAATGGAGGAAAGTAGGGGGTGAAGGAAGGGAAGGAGGGGGTGAGGAAGGAAGAAGAAGGATAGGAGGGAGGAAGGAAGGAAAGGAGGAAGAAAGAAGGAAGGACAGATGCAGGAAAAGAGGAAGGGAGCAAGGAAAGGAAGGAAGGAAAGAGAGAAGGAGGGAGGGAGGGAGGAAGGACAGACAGAAGGAAGGAAAGAGGGAACAGTCAATGTGACCCGGGAGGACGACAGATTAAAGACATAAAACAAGCAAACTAAAGAACAAGTTAAAGTTTTATAAAAGGAAGAAAATGTGAAATAAAGCAGAACATCACCTGAGCTCTGTTACAGTCTGCAGCTCCACCTAGTGGTCAAACCAAAGTACTGCATCCTGCCAAAGACAGACAGATATAATTACAGTCTAATAATTACCATCATGGTGAATATGACATCATGCAGTACTAGTACTTGACTGTAGTACAGTTAGAGGTACTAGTACTCGACTGTAGTACAGTTAGAGGTACTAGTACTCGACTGTAGTACAGTTAGAGGTACTAGTACTTGACTATAGTACAGTTAGAGGTACTAGTACTCGACTGTAGTACAGTTAGAGGTACTAGTACTCGACTGTAGTACAGTTAGAGGTACTAGTACTTGACCGCAGTACAGTTAGAGGTACTAGTACTTGACTGCAGTACAGTTAGAGGTACTAGTACTTGACTGTAGTACAGTTAGAGGTACTAGTACTCGACCGTAGTACAGTTACAGGTACTTGTACTTGACCGCAGTACAGTTAGAGGTACTAGTACTTGACCGTAGTACAGTTAGAGGTACTAGTACTTTACTGTAGTACAGTTAGAGGCACTAGTACTTTACTGTAGTACAGTTAGAGGTACTAGTACTTTACTGTAGTACAGTTAGAGGCACTAGTACTTTACTGTAGTACAGTTAGAGGTACTAGTACTTTACTGAAGTAAAAGTATCTGATTTCTTTCCTTTCATTGATTAAATGTTTATTTCAGCATTTCTATTTGTTTTCTCTGCCTGTGGACAAACGTTCATCATCACTCTGTTGTGCTTCTCCTGAGGGAACACACACACACACACACACACACACACACACACACACACACACACACAGAGAGACAGAGAGAGAGAGACACACACACACAGAGACACACACACACACACAGAGAGACACACACACACACAGAGAGAGAGACACACACACACACAGAGAGAGAGACACACACACACACAGAGAGAGAGAGAGACACACACACACACAGAGACACACACACACACACACACACACACACACACACACAGAGACACAAACACACAGAGACACACACAGAGACACACAGAGTCACACACACAGTGTTAGTGAGTGATTACTGAGCTCAGACTGAGTGATGAGCATCTGACAGTCAGTGAAGTCAAACTCTAACTTCCTGGTAATGAATCATGTGACACTGACAGAAGGATTTGAATAACAAACCACATCGAGCATCGAGCCTCGAGCCTCGAGCCGGACTCATAAAACTAGACCACATCCACCAGGGGACACGCAAATCTGAGTCCACTGGTGACCGGAAACAGAACATATAAATACTCAACATGTTCTGGGAAGGTTTTAGTTTGTTTTAGGAAGAGGAAGGAAGGGAGGAAAGGTGGAAGGAAAGTAGGGAGGAAGGAAGGACAGAGGGAAGTAGGAAGGGAGGAAGGAAGGAAAAAAGGGAGGGAGGAAAGGAAGGAAGGACGGAAGGAGAAAGGAAGGGAGGGAGGAAGGACAGAGGGAAGTAGGAAGGAATGAAAGGAGGGAGGGAGAAGGAAAGGAGGGAGGAAGGAAGGGAGGAGGGAAGGAGCGAAAGAAGGAAAGGAAAGTAAGGAAGGACGGAGGAAAGAAGGAAGGAAGGAAGGACGGACAGACGGACGGACGGAAAGAAGGAAGGGAGAAAAGAAAGAGAAAAGGATTTTAATGACCGGAAACAGAAAATATAAATACTCAACATGTTATGGGAGGTTTTAGTTTGTTTAGCTCTCAGCTGAAATGATGAATAAATAAATAAATTAAACACTGATTATGTTTCCTAGTACTTATAAATATACTTTATGGTCATTTTATAGACTAGTACCAGTAGTATGATGATCACTTCTCTCATAAAGTCTCATATTAATACAATAAAAACACTTTTAACTGCAACAAAACCCAACATTTAACTTTATATCAGACTATTTAATATTTATAAACTGAAGGAAGGAAGGTAGGATAGAAGGAAGGAAGGAAAGGAGGATGGAAGGGAGGAAGAAGGAAGGAAAGGAAGGAGGGAGGAAAGAAAGGAAGGAAGAAGGAAGGAACAAAAGATGAACGGAAGGGAGGAAGAAAGAAGGAAAGGAGGGAGGAAGGAAGGGAGGAAAGGTGGAAGGAAGGAAGGTAGGAGGGAGGGAGGGAGGAAAGATGAACGGAAGGGAGGAAGAAAGAAGGAAAGGAGGGAGGAAGGAAGGGAGGAAAGGTGGAAGGAGGGAGGAAGGAAGGAAGGAAAGATGGAGGAAAGAAGGAAGGTAGGAGGGAGGAAGAAGGAAAGAAGGGAGGAAGGACAGAGGAAAAAAGGAAGGAAGGAAAGGAGGCAGGACAGAAGGGAAGAAGGAAGGGAGGGAAGGAAGGACGGAGGAAATAAGAAAGGAAGGTAGGAGAGAGGGAGGAAGGAAAGATGAACGGAAGGGAGGAAGAAAGAAGGAAAGGAGGGAGGAAGGAAGGGAGGAAAGGTGGAAGGAAGGAAGGAAGAAAAGGAGGGAGGAAGGAAGGAAGGTAGGAGGGAGGAAGGGGGGAGAAAGGAAGGAAGAAGGAAGGAAGGTAGGTAAGGAGGGAGGAAAGAAGGAAGGAAGGTAGGTAAGGAGGGAGGAAAGAAGGAACGAGGAAAGAAGGAAGGTAGGGAGGAAGGAAGGAAAGTAAGGAACTTCAACTTTATTTATATAGCCCTTTAAAACAACCACAGCTAAAACAAGGTGCTGTACATAAATAGATAAAACAACAGGAAATAAATACTAAACAGTCAAAACAGACGACAGGAAGCTTAAAGTCTTTAAGACCTACAGATACTGATTTTAATATTTACATCTGTGTTTTACCTGCTTCTCAAAAAGCCTCATTATGAATCAAGTTTCTTCTATTTTCTCAGTCGGCTGTTGATGTTCTCTAAACGTCCACCAGGTGTCACTGTGACACAAGACATCATCCAGGCTTCCTCCCCATGAACGTCACCATTAATACACAGCATGTACTAAATATCACACACACACACACACACACACACACACACACACACACACACACACACACACACACACACGATCATAAAAAGCTAAAAAAATAAACAGGTTTGATTCTGATCTGCACTTCCTGTTTCACACTTTATACTTAAGATGATTTTAAGGCAAGTTAATGAATATATGTTTTTTACTATTTTGACATCTGCTTGTATAAAAGCTCTTTATAAGCTTCCAACAACACAAGACTGGATGATTTATTAAAATATATTTAAGTTATGGAAAGGACAACTGTATTTATTAACTTATTGACTTTAATGGGTCAAACATGTAAAACCCTTACAGCCAGATTTATTGAATTATGATGTAATGCTCTCGTCTGCCTGCCTCTAAATGGTTATATATAGACATTTTATATTTATCTTATTTATCTCAGACTCACTTGTCAGACTTGTTCACACTGAATCTCTCTCAAATTATACAAAGTTCATAAATCTTGGAAATATAATAGATAGTAGAAGAGATGATACTGTGCTTGTATTTCAATCTGCAGTCCAAAAATAAAATAAATATAAGTTAAGTCTTGCAGCTGCCTCGTCTTCGCCTCCTGCTGTGAGCTAATTAGGATTCAGAAATTCAATAAAGTGTTTAAAGTATTTTTACCTGGATTCTTTTCATCTGACCTGATTATTTTATGCTTTTCAGTTCAGGTTGATCATGATGAGGAATCCCAGTTTACCCAAGTTAACTTCAACATTAGATAGTCAGCAGGTCACATGACCATACACTGTACTTCAGGAGTTACAGGAGTTACAGATTAAAGGCCCATTTATGCTCAACGTACGTATGAAAATGTCATACCTCCATGCGTCCTTTACGTTGGCATGCATGTTAACCAATACATCCACCAGGGGGCAGCACAGAGTCAATACATCCACCAGGGGGCAGCACAGAGTCAATACATCCACCAGGGGGCAGCGCAGAGTCAAACACAAACATGGCGACTGTGGAGGAGATGTTGATAATGTTCCTCTTGCATAAAAGACAAAAATAATATGTTCTTCTTTCCTTCCTTCCTCTTTTCCTGTCTCTCTCCCAACTTCCTTCTTTCCTCCCTACCTTCCCTCCTGCCTTCCCTCCTTCCCTCCCTCCTTCCTTCCATCCTTCCTCCTTCATTCAAAAACGATATGTTTAAAGTTTCTAACCAACTCGCACAACCTTTCCTCAAAAAGTTGTTATTTCTTCTTCGTGTCTCACTAGAGCTAAGTATTGAGTAGTGACAGCAACACTGCCCCCCCATGGTTTCCGGTGGTACTGCTCCGTTTGGTCCATATCCGTAAGCTTTATGGAAACGTGCAGAAATACAGAGGAAATGAACTCAGAGCACGGACAGAAGGCTCCGTATGTATTTAACGTTGAGCATAAATGGGCCTTAAGAGTAAAGTACCGAAATGAAGAACCGTTGAGAATCGATACCGAACACCAACCCTCATCAACAGTCTAGTAAACTCTGCTCCAGCTACTGTTTGTTCGTCTCTGCAGAGGAATGTGAGTAGTTTCCAAAATATTTCATTAAAAAGAAAGAAAAACATCAAAGCATCAATTACTGCTGGCTCCTACCTGATCCTGATCCTGAACCTGAAAGGAGAAAAGGAAGGAAGGAAGAAAGGAAGGAGGGAGGAAGGGAGGGAGGAAGGACAAAAAGAGGAAGGAAAGAAAGGAGTAAGGAGGGAGGGAGGAAAGGAAGGAGGAAGGACGGAAGGAATGAAGGAATGAAGGAAGAAAAGAGGAAGGAATTTAGGAGAGAAGGAAGGAAGGAAAGAAAGGAGTAAGGAGGGAGGGAAGAAAGGAGGAAGGAAGGAAGGAAGGAAGAAAAGAGGAAGGAATTTAGGAGAGGAGGAAGGAAGGAAAGAAAGGAGTAAGGAGGGAGGGAGGAAAGGAGGATGGAAGCAAGGAAGGATGGAAGGAGGAAGGAGCAAAGAAAGAGGGGAAGAGGGGAAGAAGGAAGGAAAAATTAAACAAAGAGGGGAGAAGGAAGGAAGGAAGGAAGGAAGGAAGGAACAGTCAAAAGAGACGGGGTCAGTTTGACCCGGGAGGACGACAGGAGGCTCTACATTCAACAGTCCTTCATAACTATTCTGACCTTTATTTAAATTACTGTTGGTTTCAGAAAGCACTGAAGACGCGGACGCTGAGCAGCTTTCAGAAATAATGGAAGGAAACTATTTATTTCCTTCTGACTTTAAAAATCATTTCAGTCCGGAAACACTCAGCAGAGGAACAAATGACAACCTTCAAATCTAACTATTCTCATTTTACTGGACTTGAGTGCAGCTGGTTGAGCTACAGACGGAGAGGTTTTTCATTTTAAGAAACACTAAATCTATGTATGGAGACACTTAACACCTACAACTGCACCAAATAGTACAATGGAGCAATTACCATCCAATCATTGTTTGTGGCATATGACTCATTTTTTTTAAAGTCATGACTAGTTTCTGAATTTTAACAGTTAATCACATTTTTTTTTTCTATCGCTTGTTTAAAGTTCTATTATTTAGCATTTCACAGCAGTTTTTAGGTCCATATTAACAATGTAAAGCAGTTATCTAATGAAAGCAAAGACAGTTACTTCATCAACTTGATTTTTTTTAGATGTATTTAAAGTCAAAAGGAAGTGGAGTGATGCTGATGTAACGCAACGTCTACTTCAAAACTACAGAAGAGCAAAGCTTCAACAACAGTGTGGTCAACTTCAAACTGCTTATTCTGGAAGGATTACACTCTTCCTGTTCCACGTAGAGAAATATGCATTAGTGGACAAAATGTACAGCACATAATAACAGCACAATTAACAGGATTAAATAAAATAAATCCCTAGCTCCTTATTCACATCATGATTAACGCGTTAACACCAGGCGGGGAGTTCTGGTCCTCTGAAATGAGGCCAACCAGGAAGTAACTTAGAGCTGTATTCTATCAAAAGGCCACCAGGGGGCGACCGTCTCTATACAAGTCAATGGAGAATTCACCAACTTCTCACTTGATTTCTAACCTCAGTAAACGTTTTCAAAATGTGTTTATGGTCTCAATCGCTAGTTTAAAGCCTTCTTCAATGCAGTATGATGTTCATTTGGGACATTTTGGCCTCCCTGATTTTATATGTGACGATAAAGCAGGGTATGCATTAGGGCGTGGCATGGAAGAAGTGGAAGAAGACAATAGTATAGAGATCACTCATTTCTAATTTCACGACTAAGCTTATGTAATGGTGTCCTGTGAAGTGAGGGTGAGGAAACAATATATTTAGATTTTGTTACTGCATGTAAACGTACTGAGTGACTAAAGTGACGTCTGCATTTCGATCTATGAGACAAACATCAGTGAATGAGGTGCTAAGCTGTGCTAGACGACACATCTGATGCCGTGATGCTCGTGCATTAGTGAGATATGGAAGAGAAACAGGAGATCAACCGTTTCTCAGGTGACCGAGAATGTGAACGCAGGACGTAATCACACTGTCAGTGAGAGAAGTCGGTGGGTAATTACACAGAGAGAGATATTATAACAGGGCTGCAGAGCATAAACCCCTCATTACAGAGATGAATGCACATTTGTGAGCTCAGTTGTGTAAAAAGGGAAAAAGGACAGATACTGATGTTCAGAGATGTGGAAACAACTGATCCGGTCAGATGAGTTTAACTTATTCTGCACATGTGGGAGGAAGCATGTGAGGCTTTCACCAAGAGAGCAGTTCAGGTCTGAATGTTTTGGAGGGTCCAGTGGTACAGGTCTGAATGTTTGGGGGGGTCCAGTGGTACAGGTCCTGAATGTTCGAGGGGGTCCAGTGGTACAGATCTGAATGTTTTGGGAGGGTCCAGTGGTATAGGTCTGAATGTTTTGGGAGGGTCCAGTGGTACAGGTCTGAATGTTTGAGGGGGTCCAGTGGTACAGGTCTGAATGTTTGAGGGGGGGGTCCAGTGTACAGGTCTGAACGTTTGAGGGGGTCCAGTGGTATAGGTCTGAATGTTTGGGGGGGTCCAGTGGTATAGGTCTGAATGTTTTGGGAGGGTCCAGTGGTACAGGTCTGAATGTTTTGGGAGGGTCCAGTGGTATAGGTCTGAATGTTTGAGGGGGTCCAGTGGTACAGGTCTGAATGTTTGAGGGGGTCCAGTGGTACAGGTCTGAACGTTTGAGGGGGTCCAGTGGTACAGGTCTGAATGTTTGAGGGGTCCAGTGGTATAGGTCTGAACGTTTGAGGGGGTCCAGTGGTACAGGTCTGAATGTTTGAGGAGGTCCAGTGGTACAGGTCTGAATGTTTGAGGGGGTCCAGTGGTACAGGTCTGAACGTTTGAGGGGGTCCAGTGGTACAGGTCTGAATGTTTGAGGGGGTCCAGTGGTACAGGTCTGAATGTTGAGGGGTCCAGTGGTATAGGTCTGAATGTTTTGGGAGGGTCCAGTGGTATAGGTCTGAATGTTCGAGGGGGTCCAGTGGTACAGGTCTGATGTTTGAGGGGGTCCAGTGGTACAGGTCTGAATGTTTGAGGAGGTCCAGTGGTACAGGTCTGAATGTTTGAGGAGGTCCAGTGGTACAGGTCTGAATGTTTGAGGAGGTCCAGTGGTATAGGTCTGAATGTTTGAGGGGGTCCAGTGGTACAGGTCTGAATGTTTGAGGGGGTCAGTGATACAGGTCTGAACGTTTGAGGGGGTCCAGTGGTACAGGTCTGAATGTTTTGGGAGGGTCCAGTGGTACAGGTCTGAACGTTTGAGGGGGTCCAGTGGTACAGGTCTGAACGTTTGGGGAGGGTCCAGTGGTACAGGTCTGAATGTTTGGGGAGGGTCCAGTGGCTCTGCTATAATATATGTGTGTGTGGGGGGGGGGGGGGGGGGGGGGGGGGGGCATTGGGAGGGAAGGGTCACCACAAATCAATACAAATTAGTAGTGAGTGATCAGCTTTACCTATGATGAAAACATGTCTATCCTGATGGGAGTGGTCTCTTCCATCCAAAGAACTCGAGGAGTCAGTGAATGGTTTGATGAGTATGACAATGGTGTGAATCAGATGCTGAGGCCTTCACAGTCAACACAACTCAACACCTATGGGAGATTTTGGATCAATGTGTTAGACAGTTATCTCCATCATCATCATCATCATCATCAAACACCAAATGAGGGAATATATTTTAGAAGAATAATGTTCATCCCTCCAGGAGCCAAACACCTGACTAAGACACTTTATGTTGGTTTTTCCTTTAATCTGTCTGTAGGTGGAGCTGCTCTTAACTGGTTTTCATCTGAATTATCAAACTGAATATTTTAAGTCACTGTTAATA
>NC_070590.1:2690814-2720814 GCF_027409825.1 Scomber japonicus | reverse complement strand
AAGACTTTTAGAATATTTATCATGTTTTCTATTTTTATTATTTACTGGAAGAGATTCATTCTTTTTGATTCGGGTGCAGAAAACATAGTAGTGGAGGTTTAGCATTGAGTCTTCATGCAGGCCGTTAATGATGATGTAATGCTTTAAGATCAGTGTAAACCAGGGGGGTCAAACATGCATTTTAATGTTGCAAGCCTTTTTGTCCCTTCTCCTCCCCCGTAGACGGCTCCTCTAGCTGTAGCGCTATGCTTTGAAGTGGCCTCCTGCAGTAAACCTACCGCGCTGATGGAAAGTAAGAGAGCTACTGGACTTTTGAACGGCTTGTTTAACTTTAAAACACTTCCAGACGCTTCAGTTGACAAGTCAAAAGTAAAATGCAACCTGTGTCAAACGGAGTTTAACTACCACCGGAGTACGTGGAGTTTGAGTTAGCACCTCCACGCTAAACACCCAGGTGCAGCCAAGCCAGCCTCAGCTCCACCAAAGGACCATTTTGGAGTGTGGGAGTCGCAGCAGAGCCGTGATTGATTCCCAGTTAAGACACTCTGGTAAGAAATGCTTTACATTATGGGCTTAAAACTGCCTTCAAATGGAAAATAACAGGATTTTAAACTTGCAATTCAAAACGCCATTAATCGCGATTAATTATAGAAATTCTGCGATTAATTGCGATTTAAAAAAATTATCGTTTGACAGCCCTACATAAAACCCATTTTTGTCCAACCCAGCTTTGAAGTAGAAGGTGTAAACAGTTTTTAAATGAGTACTACGTTACTCGGTAAAGGTTTGGTTCCTCTGCCGAGGTGGACTTTAAAATGTGATGGTTGTCTGGTTTTCCCTCTGTGAGAGCAGCTTTGATGCAGTTCATTTTACACAGTTGCAACATTGCTCTGTTAAAAAGATATAAGCACTCATGAACTCCAAATAGCTTGTGTGTTTTGTCTGGTTAGATGAACAAGGCCATACAAAGCATATGATGAGAATATTATCACTTGAAATATCAATACAGTTTGCACATTTCATAAAGAACCTGTTAACCCTCACATACTGTTCAGGGTTCAAATGTGCCCCATTTTTCCATTTAAGAGCTCTAAAAACAGCATATACACGTCTTTTTAGCTGGACTTTTCCTAATACCACCCACAGTATGAACTAAAATCAATCATTTTTTACATTTTTCTTCAGCTGATACACATTTATATTTGCAAATGTACAAACTGCACCTGACAAACATTTATTAATGACTGACTTTGCTCTTATCATCTCTTTACTCTACAAACTTTCACAGCCAATGGGTTTGAAAGATTCTAACTTGTTGTTTGCTTTTAGTGTTGAAGGATCTTTGGTGTTATTTTTGCATTCGTTATCAAAGACAGCTGTTTAATTCTCATACAGCAGTTCAGTGACCTGTTTTACGTGGATATAAAGACGGGAACTGAACGAGTGGTGTCAGACTGCATCCTCCTGTCTAAAGAGGTGATATTTCACAATGAGGCGTGCTGCAGCTTTTCTGGCGTTGCTGCTCTGTCTGTACTGGACGGGGGCTCAGGGTGAGAGTGGAGGGCTGACAGGGAATGACATCACTCAGACGGAGATTCAGTCTGAGATCCTGGGTGTCAAATCAACCAGTGATCAGACCAACATCAGCCCTGACATCTGGGCTGAGCTGAAGGAGCTGAGAGACATGGCCATCCAACACAGTGTGGAGCTGACGAACAGCAAGAGCAAGATGGAGAAGCTGGAGCAGGAGAATACAGGTTCATTCACACAGTGATCAACACATTCATGCAATGTTCACATAGACATTACTTTTAGGAGTAATTTACTGCTTTTATTCCAGCCATACAGACCAGACTGACAGCCAGTGAATGGAAGAATGCAGGTAGATATTTATATTTAATAAAATAATATAAAATTAATTTATGTTTCTGATTATTTTTCTTGTCAAACTTCTTTAACATGTTTACTGATATTCATATGTAAGATTCAAAATAAAGCTTTTACTGAAAAACTTTAAATGTATTCACAGTTTTGGAAAATGTGGTCAAAGAGCTCCAGGGAGAGAACGCAGGTAAGCTACGACAATCAATAACATGTAAAAACTTTTCTTTTTTTATGTATGCTACCAATGATAATACATTTATCTGATATTAATGTGTTGTTCAGGATGAACCTTTGCCAGTTTTAATTCCCAAAATGACTGAAGAGAAGTCAAAAGATATTTATCTACTTAGGAGAGATACATTCAATATGAGATTTTGAATCTGGCTGTTGATTAATTATGAATTTGATTATTAATTTTGCCTTCCAAAGATAAGAGAAGATAAGAACAAAGCTCAGTCTCCATAGTGATCATGTTAACAACATGAAACCTGCTGACCATAAACTTCACAATAATATTAATGTTAAATATGTTGACAGTGTTGGAGGCCAGAATGAACGCCAGTGAAAACGAGGTGGAGGAGCTCAAGAGACAGAATGCAGGTAAACTGCAACAATCAACTAGAAAATTCCAGGTAAATTTTGAGTGCCACGGGGCTGCTGCCGGGACGAGTACACGATTTATTTTTTCCTTATGAATGTACTTTATTCTCAACTTAACATCCTTGAAAATATGAAGTGAATGTTAATCATATTTAAGCATAAATAATATTTATTTAAACTTATTAATTAAAGTCTACTTCATTTTTTCCACAGACAGGAACATCACTGTTATGAAATTATTAAGTAAATCTTCAAATCATTAAGAGAGTAGATTTTATTATACTTTTTATTTTAAATTATTTGGTTGTATGAAATTATATTATGTACATTTTTTTCATCTTCTATTGATTAATGTTGAATCTTTTTATACACCACAAATCATACAACTACAATACAAAACAATACAATATTATAAAACTATTTATTGTGTCCACAGTAAACATGAATTAATCCATTCAAATGAATTAGCTCAGTTAACTGGCAAAACAGACAGACAGGAATTAGCCAATCACAAAAAGGTAGATCAGTTTCTGCCCAGCAACAGGTTGCTAAGGGCAGCTAAGGCTCTACGGTTGCTAAGGGCAGCTAAGGCCCTGCGGTTGCTACGGTGATTTGAGAATCTGCTTGGAAAACATTCTCAAAATTCTGAAGAATTTGGCTTCTGACAAGGTCCCGAACAATTGCAAACTGTAAGAAAACCGTAACTCCTGTCCAAAAACCGAAAACACCGTGAGAGACACAGAAGCCGGCAGATTCTGACAGTGTTTATTTTATTCAGATATTCCTTAAAATGAGCGAGTAAACTCAGTGTGAAGACAGACTGAGATTCTTTTGAAAAAAAGACGATTACATTAGAGTCAATGGGGAGCGAGACAAGTATTGGTGCTGTTCTCTGCCCCCCCCGTTTAAATGTTGTGCAGACCCCGCCTGTCAAAGTCACATTTTAGGAATCCCAACACCTATGTCTACATCTTGACAAAAAATTATTTGTCTCCTTTTTACGGTTTGGCCGTGAGCTTGAGTTAAATATAAAAATTAAGTTAATTTTTTACTGCTTCTCTCACTCTAGCTAACTGCCACTGTAACTGTGAAGAAAAAGTGATTTCCACTCCTCGTTTGACTGCTCATAGTTTGAAAAGTTTACATGTTATGTAAAAATAGTCTGGAAAGGAGTTCTTCGGAGCTGAGTACCCGTGGCACTAATGAAATGTAAACATTTTAAAAAACACTACATGCTGAACAAAGGTCAGTCTCCATAGTGATCATGTTAACAACTTGAAACCTGCTGACCATAAACTTCTCAATAATATTAATGTTAAATGTGTTGACAGTGTTGGAGACAAGAATGAACGCCAGTGAAAACGAGGTGGAGGAGCTCAAGATACAGAGTGCAGGTAAACTGATTATATCATTATTAAAGTCTGTGTAAAGTAAGAATAAATATGTGTTCTGAGTTTGACATACCACAGAAAAGTGTGTTGTTAACCACCCTGCCAAATTTGAATTATTAAAAAAATCGCCAAATATATGAAATCAAGCTTCAAAGTTGTGTAAAACTCAGCCTCTTTCTATGCTCCCAAACGCTGAAGCCCCGCCCCCTACCAAGTGTCACCTGTCAATCAAAGTCACCACCTCTACCAGAAACATGGACGATACGTCTGAGAGCTTTCTGCTGCTAACTCAGCTGTTAGCTCGGCAGCTAACTGAGCTAACTGGCTAACTGTAGACTGTAGTAGTAGTAGTGTGTGCTAAATGTATTTATACCTCTACAACAGCAGGGGTGGGTTTATGCTAATCACTAAATCCTGAACACAGAAATGTTGAAACACAGTTTGTGAAGCCTAGCTCCACAATTCAAATCTAAATGGTTGAAATGCTTTTTACACCTTTTATAGAAATACATTTATGACCTATTTAATGTGTTTAGAAGAAAATGTCTGAATGGTCTTTAAGAACAGCAGTAAGCTGCAAATTACACAGCTGCTAGTTTATTAGCTACACAGTTATGTAGATTATCTCCTTTAAAATAAAAATGTTGAATGTGTTTACAGATGTGATGACCAGATTGAAAATCAGTGAAAACGAGGTGGAGGAGCTCAAGAGACAGAATGCAGGTAAACTGCTTATATCATTATTAAAGAGTAACTTCATCCAGTAATCAGCCTGCTTGTACTGCCGTCTCACACAAGCTCCATGCTCCGTTCAAACAGTCATAATGCGACAGGATCAGAGTAACATCAGTTTCTATGAAGCCACAATACAATTTGTTCATCAACTGTTTATAAGTGGAGCTATTTTTTTCCTCTATGTGAATCTTCTCACATCCACACAGACCAACCAAAGGTGGCGTTCTCACTTGGTCTCACTGACGACGGACTAATTGGACCCTTCAATACTGACATCACACTTAAGTTCAGTAAAGTCATCACCAACTTTGGTCAGGTCTACAGTCCAACTACAGGTACTCACCTCTTTCTGCTACACACACAAATGAACTATTATAATGTAATGAACTCATTTTAATATGTATTCATTGTTACAGCTTTCACTCCATCTTTTGTAATGACTTTTTTTCTCCACTATGGCTCCAGCTGCACACTTTCTGAGGAGGAGACATTTCTCTTTGAATTGGCCCTTTTAAGATTTCACCCATTTGACCTTTTACTCTGTTGCAGGTGTCTTCACAGCCCCAGTCAGAGGAGCCTACTACTTCTCATTCAATACAATAGATACCCGCTCTGGTGTAAGCACGTATGTTTATCTCTATCACAATGACAAGAGAGTGTTGACCATTCATAATTACAGTGCAGATGGCTCGGAAAGTGTTTCTAATTCACTGGTTCTTCAGCTGGAAAAGGGGGATGTGGTCTACCTGGTTTTACCTGCTGGCTATAGTGTATACGATAATACTATGGATTATACTTTCTTTAATGGATTTCTGCTTTTTCCACTGTGAGACTCAAACATGAGAATTGATTTACCCCCAAATGTTTGGCATAGTGTATAAACAAGTCATACAGTATTCATGTGTATATGAAAGGATGCACATTGTTGCTGTGTTGACTTTGCTCTGCAACAAACTACATATGAAATAAAAGAATGAATATGAGGTTAAAGTGCTTGTCTCTGACTTTAATTTGTATTATCACCATTACCATTAACTAAAAGTAATACAAATAGTAGTACACAAAGGTCCTGATTTACTAATACGTGGATCAGATGAACAGATGAACAGATAAATGAGTTTCTATACCTGCTGTTTCTAATCTGATAAACACATTTTAAACAGGAAGTTACCATAAAATAAAATACTAAATATTTAACCCTCCTGTTGTCCTCCAGTCAAGGAAGGAAGGAAGGAAAGGAGGGAGGAAGGAAGGAAGAAAGGAAGGAGGGAGGAAGAAGAAAGGAAAGGAGGGAGGAAGGAAGGAAGAAAGGAAGGAAGGAAGGAAGGAAGGAAGGAAGGAAGGAAGGACGGAGGAAAGAAGGAAGGAAGGAGGAAGGAAAGGAGGAAGAAAGGGGGATGGAAGAAGGAAAGGAGGGAGGGAGAAAGGAAAAGAGGATGGACAGAGAAAAGAAGGAAGGAAGGAAGGAAAGGAAGGAGGGAGGGAGGAAGGACAGAAGGAAAAAGGGAGAGAGGGAGGAAGGAAGGACAGAAAGAAGGAAGGGAGGAAGGAAAGGAAAGGAAGGAGGAAAGGGGGAGGGAGGAAGGAAGGACAGAAAGAAGGAAGAAGGGGGGATAACCTACTGAATATTTAGTAATTCAACATTGCATCAATCCAGTAACTAATGTTTTTCTAACTTTAACTTTTTCTCACTGATTGACAGCGTTGAAATAAAACGCCCCCTGGTGGTTTATCTGTGTACTACATGTGTCTCATCTCATAACTCCTGTATTAAAATATGACTCATTGGTGTTTCAGGGTTAATGTGCATTAAGTTCAGGAAGGAAACGGAGAACATGAAGCATCTGCAGCTTGAAATAATAAAACCTAAATCTGTAATATTCTGACCATATTAAAAAACACAGATATATTGCATCTAAATATAAAATGTAGAGCTCAGATGGAGTGAGGAACTGTCAGTGGTGTCACAGCATCTTTAAATGGACTCTCTGCTATCCCCAACATGGCGCTGCTCTGCTGGCGACATGGAGAGGGGCTCCTATTGCATGTCTTTTATTTGTTTGTAATGTTCCCGTCTAATGTCAGGTTCAGGTGGAATAAATGTGCAGATTTATTGGAGGGGACTACTCATGCTCTGAGCTGTATGCTGCGTGTATGTGGAGTGAATGGGCGGGGAATGGAGGTATTGGCGTTGGCATGGCTGATCCTGGCTGGCCAAGTCATCCAGTGCATGGGGGACGACCCTATCAACAACAGCGGCCTGAGAACGTACAGCTATACGGAGCTTTTGGGACTGCGGGATAGTGGGGCTCTACCGTCACCTGATCTTCTGCGGGATGTGCCTTGTGATCTGCGCCGACTCCACAGGGGGAAACACCAGCGAGGCAGGGCCAGGAAGCGAGGTAGGGGAGGCGGCATCAGGCGACGTATTCGGTCAGCCACCAAGCTACCACTACCGCCTATGCTCCTATGCAATCCCCGCTCCCTTAAAAGTAAACTGGATGATCTGCGCCAACAGGTGGGAGCCTGCTATGAGTACTGTGAGTCTGGCATTATGGCTTTCACAGAGACATGGTTTGGCAAGCATGTCCCGGATAATCTCCGCGGAGGGGGCGTGTGTATCTATATCAAAGACAGCTGGTGCCGAAACTTTGCAGTGAGAGAGAGAATATGCACCCCTGACGTAGAGCTTTTGTGTGTTACCTTGCGGCCACACTATCTCCCTTGGGAATTCACTAATTTGTTTGTGTGTGTTGTTTACATCCCACCCAGCGGGAATGCGGGCAGGGCAGCGAATCTAATTGCAGACTGTGTCCACCGTCACTTAGAAATCAAGCCCGACGCCCCAATGCTGATACTTGCCGATTTCAATCACTGTAGTTTAAATAAAACCCTGCTAGGCTTTGACCAATACGTGAAGTGTAGCACCAGGAATAATAACATACTGGATAAATGTTATGGAAATATTAAGGATGCCTATACTGCTAGAGCCAGACCTCCACTCAAAAACTCTGACCATAATGTAATACAGCTGCTTCCCACATACCGGTCAGTTTTTAAATCTACTAAACCAGACACTCAGACTGTGAAGGTATGGACTAATGATAAACTGGAGGAGTTGAAGGGCTGCTTTCTTTGCACAGACTGGGATATTTTTCTCAAGGATGCAGACATAGACAATGCTACAGAAGCAATTACTGACTACATTAACTTTTGCATCGACTCTGTCATACCCAGGAAAATTCTTAAACGGTATCCTAACAATAAACCCTACTTCACCACTGACATTAAGGAATGTCCGCTTTTAAGCAGGTGGACAAAGCGGAGGTCCGAGCAGCCCAAAAGGACCCGAACCTACAGATAATAACAGCGCGGCAGCAACATAGGGACCAGCCAGAACAAGATCTGACGGAATGCAATACAAAGAAACTATGGGACTCAATCAGACATATGACTAACATGGACGCTAAAAAGAAGCCTCTTTTCGCCCACAATGAAACTGCCAGGGCAAATGGACTGAACAATTTTTATATGCGTTTTAATGTTGATAACAGTGCAGAATGTGCTGATGTCTTGGAAAATGTGATTTGTGATTTTAATGTGGATAGAATTGAAATTGACCTAGAAAAAGTCATTAAAGTTTTTAAAAATACTCACACTAATAAGGCAACAGGCCCGGACAGTCTGTCAGCTTTTATTTTGAAATCTTTTGCTGAGGAGCTATCTCCGGCCTGACAGAAACTATTCCAGCTCTCCATAGATACGTATACAGTGCCAAGGCTCTGGAAAAAATCCAGTGTCAGTTTGCGTTTGTTCCACCACTGTCTTTGACCGTATGTTTGTATTGCATGTTGTTTTGTTTTTCATTGTATGTTATTTATGCAACACTGTCCCTGTCTCCAAGATAACTTGCTCCCTAGGGAGACCAATAAAGTAACCTAACCTCAACGACACTGACGTCACATCTCACCTGACATCACTGGTTACTTGAAGCAATCAATGACGTCATGAGACACATTTTAAGTCAAAAACATCAAATTACCAATTATTGGTCAATGATGTCATAAAACTAGGGCTGTCAGCGTTAACGCGTTAATCGCGATTAGATTAATGTAATCCATAACGCGTTAATTTTTTTTTATGGCATTTTAATGTTGCAAGCCTTTTTGTCCCTTCTACTCCCCCGTAGACGGCTCCTCTAGCTGTAGCGCTATGCTTTGAAGTGGCCTCCTGCAGTAAACCTACCGCGCTGATGGAAAGTAAGAGAGCTACTGGACTTTTGAACGGCTTGTTTAACTTTAAAACACTTCCAGACGCTTCAGTTGACAAGTCAAAAGTAAAATGCAACCTGTGTCAAACGGAGTTTAACTACCACCGGAGTACGTGGAGTTTGAGTTAGCACCTCCACGCTAAACACCCAGGTGCAGCCAAGCCAGCCTCAGCTCCACCAAAGGACCATTTTGGAGTGTGGGAGTCGCAGCAGAGCCGTGATTGATTCCCAGTTAATACACTCTGGTAAGAAATGCTTTACATTATGGGCTTAAAACTGCCTTCAAATGGAAAATAACAGGATTTTAAACATGCAATTCAAAATGCTATTAATCGCGATTAACTATGGAAATTCTGCGATTAATCTGGATTTAAAAAAGGAATCGTTTGACAGCCCTACATAAAACCCATTTATGTCCAACCCAGCTTTGAAGTAGAAGGTGTAAACAGTTTATAAATGAGTACTACGTTACTCGGTAAAGGTTTGGTTCCTCTGCCGAGGTGGACTTTAAAATGTGATGGTTTTCTGGTTTTCCCTCTGTGAGAGCAGCTATGATGCAGTTCATTTTACACAGTTGCAACATTGCTCTGTTAAAAAGATATAAGCACTCATGAAATCCAAATAGCTTGTGTGTTTTGTCTGGTTAGATGAACAAGGCCCTACAAAGCATATGATGAGAATATTATCACTTGAAATATCAATACAGTTTGCACATTTCATAAAGAACCTGTTAACCCTCACATACTGTTCAGGGTTCAAATGTGCCCCATTTTTCCATTTAAGAGCTCTAAAAACAGCATATACACGTCTTTTTAGCTGGACTTTTCCTAATGCCACCCACAGTATGAACTAAAATCAATCATTTTTTACATTTTTCTTCAGCTGATACACATTTATATATGCAAATGTACAAACTGGACCTGACAAACATGTATATATATTTTACATAGTTTTTACATATATATTAAAAAACTTGTCATGATTGGGTTGATTGTTGTCCGTATATTTTTTTAAAAGTGGATCTTTCACAGTTGGTCTTCCCCCACAGCGTTGAGTCTAGGTGGGTGTTCCCTTGGTCGCCGGCCGGACCTATATCGTAAAAGCGCGGCAAGTGTTTGTTTATTGCTGTCATGTCTTACTTTCAGTCAATATAATTTCAGTTAATATATAGCCCTTTGTCAGCATATACAAGTGATTCAAACCAAGAAATGACAGCGGACAAGCGTTTGACAAAGGTTTAAAATACCGCCTTTTTGCATGAGTGTGTATGGGGAAAACGGTTTGTTTTCCCCCACGGCCCGGACCGGATGTGGCGTTTCATTGCTTGCCGACTCGGTCTATCTTGTATAATGGTACCATTCTGTATAATGGTAATTAATATCTAGAGGTTGTCAAACGGAGGCATTGGAATTTGGAATATAAACAAGCATAGATTGTGTCCTTTTGTGGATGAAAAGCAGAGTGCTCATGTTTAAGATGATGTATACATTCTGGGGCGTAACTTTGGTATAAAAGATCTTACAGACAGAGAACGAGAGAGACAGGACAGGAAGGCTCCATTGAACAGGGACTCTTTAACAAGCCTCAAATTGATCAGAGTTCTGTCTCCACTATTGGCAATAAAGGAAACTAAAAAGAGCGTCGACTTGGTCCTTAATTAATCCATTCTTATTTACTCCGAGGGTGATAAAGTTCACCACACCTTCTAAAGATAAGATAAGAGAAGAACAAAGGTCAGTCGCCATAGTGATCATGTTAACAACTTGAAACCTGCTGACTATAAACTTCACAATCATATTAATGTTAAATGTGTTGACAGTGTTGGAGGCCAGAATGAACGCCGGTGAAAACGAGGTGGAGGAGCTCAAGAACGAGGTGGTGAAGCTGAAGAAAGAGAGTGCAGGTAAAGTGATTATATCATTATTAAGAACAACAGTAAGCTGCAAAGTACAAAGCTTGTTTATTAGCTACACATACAAGTATTTCAAGTTCCTGTTATGTAGATTATCTCCTAAAAATGTTGAATGTGTTCACAGATATGATGGCCAGATTGAAAATCAGTGAAACCGAGGTGGAGGAGCTCAAGATGGAGAACACAGGTAAGCTGCAACAATCAATAAAATGTAAAAAACAAAAAAACAAAAAAAAACACTACATGCTGAACAAAGCTCAGTCTCCATAGTGATCATGTTAACAACATGAAACCTGCTGACTATAAACTTCACAATAATATTAATGTTAAATATGTTGACAGTGTTGGAGACCAGAATGAACGCCAGTGAAAACGAGGTGGAGGAGCTCAAGAGACAGAATGCAGGTAAACTGCAACAATCAACTAGAAAATTTCAGGTACATTTTGAGTGCCACGGGGTTGCTGCCGGGACGAGTACACGATTTATTTTTTCCTTATGAATGTACTTTATTCTCAATTTAACATCCTTGAAAATATTAAGTGAATGTTAATCATATTTAAGCATAGATCATATTTATTTAAAACTTATTAATTAAAGTCTACTTCATTTTTTCCACAGACAGGAACATCACTGTTATGAAATTATTAAGTAAATCTTCAAATCATTTAGAGAGTAGATTTTATTATACTTTTTATTTTAAATTTCTTGGTTGTATGAAATTATATTATGTACATTTTTTTCATCTTCTACTGATAAATGTTGAATCTTTTTATATACCAAAAATAATATAACTACAATACAAAACAATACAACTATTTATTGTGTCCACAGTAAACATGAATTAATCTCTCCATTCAAATGAATTAGCTCAGTTAACTGGCAAAATAGACAGACAGGAATTAGCCAATCACAAAAAAATAGATCAGTTTCTGCCCAGCAACAGGTTGCTAAGGGCAGCTAAGGCCCTACGGTTGCTAAGGGCAGCTAAGGCTCTACGGTTGCTAAGGGGCAGCTAGGCCCTGCGGTTGCTACGGCGATTTGAGAATCTGTTTGGAAAACATTCTCAAAATTCTGAAGAATTTGGCTTCTGACAAGGTCCCGAACAATTGCAAACTGTGAGAAAACCGTAACTCCTGTCCAAAAACCGAAAACACCGTGAGAGACACAGAAGCCGGCAGATTCTGACAGTGTTTATTTTATTCAGATATTCTTTAAAATGAGCGAGTAAGCTCAGTGTGAACGCAGAGTGAGATTATTTTGTAAAAAGAAGATGATTACATTAAGGTCAATGAGGAGTGAGACAGGTATTGCTGCCGGTCTCGGGCCCCCGTTTAAATGTTTTGCAGACCCCGCCTGTCAAAGTCACATTTTATGAATCCCAACACCTATGTCTACATTTTGACCAAAAATTATTTGTCTCCTTTTTACGGTTTGGCTGTGACCTCGAGTTAAATATAAAAATTAAGGTTATTTTTTACTGCTTCTCACACTCTAGCTAACTGCCGCTTCCACTCTAACTTTGAAGAAAAAGTGATTTCCACTCCTCGTTTGACTGCTCATAGTTTGAAAAGTTTACATGTTATGTAAAAATAGTCTGGAAAGGAGTTCTTCGGAGCTGAGTACCCGTGGCACTAATGAAATGTAAACATTTTAAAAAACACTACATGCTGAACAAAGGTCAGTCTCCATAGTGATCATGTTAACAACTTGAAACCTGCTGACCATAAACTTCACAATAATATTAATGTTAAATGTGTTGACAGTGTTGGAGGCCAGAATGAACGCCAGTGAAAACGAGGTGGAGGAGCTCAAGAGACAGAATGCAGGTAAACTGCTTATATCATTATTAAAGAGTAACTTCATCCAGTAATCAGCCTGCTTGTACTGCCGTCTCACACAAGCTCCATGCTCCGTTCAAACAGTCATAATGCAACAGGATCAGAGTAACATCAGTTTCTATGAAGCCACAATACAATTTGTTCATCAACTGTTTATAAGTGGAGCTATTTTTTTCCTCTATGTGAATCTTCTCACATCCACACAGACCAACCAAAGGTGGCGTTCTCACTTGGTCTCACTGACAAGGGACAAGTTGGACCCTTCAATACTGACATCACACTTAAGTTCAGTAAAGTCTTCACCAACTTTGGTCAGGTCTACAGTCCATCTACAGGTACTCACCTCTTTCTGCTACACACACAAATGAACTATTATAATGTAATGAACTCATTTTAATATGTATTCATTGTTACAGCTTTCACTCCATCTTTTGTCATGACTTTTTTTCTCCACTATGGCTCCAGCTGCACACTTTCTGAGGAGGAGACATTTCTCTTTGAATTGGCCCTTTTAAGATTTCACCCATTTGACCTTTTACTTTGTTGCAGGTCTCTTCACAGCCCCAGTCAGAGGAGCCTACTACTTCTCATTCAATACAATAGATATCCGCTCTGATATAAGCTTGTTGGTTTATCTCTATCACAATGACAAGAGAGTGTTGGCCATTCATAATTACAGTTCAAATGGCTCGGCAAGTGTTTCTAATTCACTGGTTCTTCAGCTGGAAAAGGGGGATGAGGTCTACCTGCTTTTACCTGCTGGCGAGGCTGTATACGATGATCCTGCTCATCATACTTCCTTTAACGGATTTCTGCTTTTTCCACTGTGAGACTCAAACATGAGAATTGATTTACCCCCAAATGTTTGGCATAGTGTATAAACAAGTCATACAGTATTCATGTGTATATGAAAGGATGCACATTGTTGCTGTGTTGACTTTGCTCTGCAACAAACTACATATGAAATAAAAGAATGAATATGAAGTTAAAGTGCTGTCTCTGACTTTAATTTGTATTATCACCATTACCATTAACTAAAAGTAAAACCCCCTCCCTGAGCTACTACCTTATCGTGGTGGAGGGGTTTGCGTGTCCCAATGACCCCAGGAGCTCAGTTGTCGGGGGCTTTATGCCCCTGGTAGGGTCTCCAATGGCAAACAGGTCCGGGGGGAGGGGCCAGACAAAAGGTAGCTCAGAAAACCCCGATGATGAATACGACTATTGGATTTTCGTGTCCCTTGCCCGGACGCGGGTCACCGGGGACCCCCCTGGAGCCAGGCCTGGGGGCGGGGCTCGGAGGCGAGCGCCTGGTGGCCGGGCCTTCCCCCATGGGGCCCGGCCGGGCATAGCCCGAAAAAGGGACTTGGGACCCCTCTCCCACAGACCCACCACCAGTGAGAGGGGCCAAAGGGGTCGGGTGCGCTGTGAGCTGGGCAGCGGCCGAAGGCGGGGACCTTGGCGGTCCGATCCTCGGCTGCAGAAGCTAGCTCTAGGGACGTGGAACGTCACCTCTCTGGTGGGGAAGGACCCTGAGCTGGTGCGTGAGGTTGAGAAGTTCCGGCTAGATATAGTCGGCCTCACCTCGACGCACAGCAAGGGCTCTGGAACCAGTCTCCTCGAGAGGGGGTGGACTCTCGTCCACTCTGGAGTTGCCACTGGTGTCAGGCGCCGGGCAGGGGTGGCAATACTTATTGCCCCCCGGCTTGGTGCCTGTATGTTGGAGTTTACCCCGGTAGACGAGAGGGTGGCCTCCCTCCGCCTTCGGGTGGGGGGACAGATCCTGACTGTTGTTTGTGCCTACGGTCCAAACAGCAGTTCAGAGTATCCAGCCTTTTTGGACTCCTTGGAGGGGGTGCTGGAAAACACTCCCCCTGGGGATTCCCTCGTTCTGCTGGGGGACTTCAACGCCCATGTTGGTAGCGACAGTGAGACCTGGAAGGGTGTGATTGGGAGGAACGGCCCCCCTGATCTGAACCCGAGCGGTGTTCTGTTGTTGGACTTCTGTGCTCATCATGGATTGTCCGTAACGAACACCATGTTCAAGCATAAGGGTGTCCATATGTGCACTTGGCACCAGGACACCCTAGGCCGCAGTTCGATGATTGACTTTGTAGTCGTGTCGTCGGACTTGCGGCCGCATGTCTTGGACACTCGGGTGAAGAGAGGGGCGGAGCTGTCAACTGATCACCACCTGGTGGTGAGTTGGCTCCGATGGTGGGGGAGGATGCCGGTCAGACCTGGCAGGCCCAAACGCATTGTGAGGGTCTGCTGGGGACGTCTGGCAGAGTTTCTTGTCAGAGAGAGTTTCAACTCACACCTCCGGGAGAGCTTCGACCACGTACCGGGGGAGGCGGGGGACATTGAGTCCGAGTGGGCCATGTTCCGTGCCTCCATTGTTAAGGCGGCCGACCGGAGCTGTTGCCGCAAGGTGGTTGGTGCCTGTCGGGGCGGCAATCCCCGAACCCGCTGGTGGACACCGGCGGTGAGGGATGCCGTCAAGCTGAAGAAGGAGTCCTATAGGGCCTTTTTGGCCTGTAGGACTCCGGAGGCAGCAGATGGGTACCGGCAGGCCAAGCGGATCGCAGCTAGGGCGGTCGCTGAGGCAAAAACCCGGACATGGGAGGAGTTCGGTGAGGCCATGGAAAAAGACTTCCAGACGGCTTCGAAGAGATTCTGGACCACCATCCGGCGTCTCAGGAGGGGGAAGCAGTGCACCGTAAACACTGTGTACGGTGGGGACGGTGTGCTGCTCAACTCGATTCGGGACGTTGTGGATCGGTGGAAGGAATACTTCGAAGACCTCCTCAATCCCACCAACACGCCTTCCAGTAAGGAAGCAGGCCCGGGGGACTCGGGTGTGGGCTCTCCTATCTCTGGGGTGGAGGTTGCCGAGGTGGTTAAAAAGCTCCTCGGTGGGAGGGCCCCGGGGGTGGATGAGATCCGCCCCGAGTTCCTCAAGGCCCTGGATGCTGTGGGGCTGTCATGGTTGACAAGACTCTGCAGCATCGCGTGGACATCGGGGGCAGTGCCTCTGGATTGGCAGACTGGGGTGGTGGTCCCTCTTTTTAAGAAGGGGGACCGGAGGGTGTGTTCCAATTACAGGGGAATCACACTCCTCAGCCTCCCTGGTAAGGTCTATTCGGGGGTGCTGGAGAGGAGGGTCCGTCGGATAGTCGAATCTCGGATTCAGGAGGAGCAGTGTGGTTTTCGTCCAGGCCGTGGAACAGTGGACCAGCTCTATACCCTCTGCAGGATCCTTGAGGGTGCATGGGAGTTTGCCCAACCAGTCCACATGTGTTTTGTGGACTTGGAGAAGGCATTCGACCGTGTCCCTCGGGGGATTCTGTGGGGGGTTCTCCGGGAATACGGGGTATCGGACTCCCTGATAAGGGCTGTCCGTTCCCTGTATGACCGGTGTCAGAGCTTGGTCCGCATTTCCGGCAATAAGTCGGAGTTGTTTCCAGTGAGGGTTGAACTCCGCCAGGGCTGCCCTTTGTCACCGATCCTGTTCATAATTTTTATGGACAGGATTTCTAGGCGCAGCCAGGGTGTAGAGGGGGTCCGGTTTGGTGACCTCAGGATTGGGTCACTGCTTTTTGCAGATGATGTGGTCCTGTTGGCTTCATCAGACCGTGACCTCCAACTCTCACTGGATCGGTTCACAGCCGAGTGTGAAGCGGCCGGGATGATAATCAGCACCTCCAAATCCGAGGCCATGGTCCTCAACCGGAAAAGGATAGAGTGCACTCTTCGGGTCGGGGATGAGATTCTGCCTCAAGTGGAGGAGTTCAAGTACCTCGGGGTCTTGTTCACGAGTGAGGGAAGGATGGAACGGGAGATCGACAGGCGGATCGGTGCGGCATCTGCAGTAATGCGGACTCTGCACGGATCCGTCGTGGTGAAGAGAGAGCTGAGCCAAAAGGCGAAGCTCTCAATTTACCAGTCAATCTTCGTTCCTACCCTCACCTCTGGTCATGAGCTTTGGGTAGTGACCGAAAGAACAAGATCGCGGGTACAAGCGGCCGAAATGAGCTTCCTCCGTAGGGTGGCTGGGCTCTCCCTTAGAGATAGGGTGAGAAGCTCAGTTATCCGGAGGGAGCTCGGAGTAGACCCGCTGCTCCTCCACGTCGAGAGGAGCCAGATGAGGTGGTTCGGGCATCTAATCAGGATGCCTCCCGGACACCTCCCTGGTGAGGTGTTCAGGGCCCGTCCCACCGGTAGGAGACCTCGGGGAAGACCCAGGACACGCTGGAGAGACTATGTCTCTCGGCTGGCCTGGGAACGCCTCGGGGTCCCCCGGGAAGAGCTGGACGAAGTGGCTGGGGAGAGGGAAGTCTGGGCTTCCCTGCTTAGGCTGCTGCCCCCGCGACCCGACTCCGGATAAGCGGTAGAAGATGGATGGATGGATAAAAGTAATACAAATAGTAGTACACAAAGGTCCTGATTTACTAATACGTCGATCAGATGAAAAGATTAACAGATAAATGAGTTTCTATACCTGCTGTTTCTAATCTGATAAACTCATTTTAAACAGGAAGTTACCATAAAATAAAATACTAAATATTTAACCCTCCTGTTGTCCTCGAGTCAAGGAGGGAAGGAAGGAAAGGAGGGAGGGAGGAAGGAAGGAAGGAAGTGAGGAAGAAGAAAGGAAGGAGGGAGGAAGAAGAAAGGAAAGCAGGGAGGAAGGAAGGAAGGAAGAAAGGAAGGAAGGAAGGACGGATGGAGGAAAGAAGGAAGGAAGGAAGAAAGGGGGATGGAAGAAGGAAAGGAGGGAGGGAGAAAGGAAAAGAGGAAGGACAGAGAAAAGAAGGAAGGGAGGAAGGAAAGGAAGGAGGGAGGGAGGAAGGACAGAAGGAAAAAGGGAGGGAGGGAGGAAGGAAGGACAGAAGGAAGGAAGAAGGGGGGATAACCTACTGAATATTTAGTAATTCAACATTGCATCAATCCAGTAACTAATGTTTTTCTAACTTTAACTTTTTCTCACTGATTGACAGCATTGAAATAAAACGCCCCCTGGTGGTTTATCTGTGTACTACATGTGTCTCATCTCATAACTCCTGTATTAAAATATGACTCATTGGTGTTTCAGGGTTAATGTGCATTAAGCTCAGGAAGGAAGCATAGAACATGAAGCATCTGCAGCTTGAAATAATAAAACCTAAATCTGTAATATTCTGACCATATTAAAAAAAAACACAGATATATTGCATCTAAATATAAAATGTAGAGCTCAGATGGAGTGAGGAACTGTCAGTGGTGTCACAGCATCTTTAAATGGACTCTCTGCTATCCTCAATGACACAGACGTCACATCTCACCTGACATCACTGGTTACTTGAAGCAATCAATGACGTCATGAGACACATTTTAAGTCAATAACATCAAATTGCCAATTATTGGTCAATGATGTCATAAAACTAGGTCTGTCAGCGTTAACACTTTAATCGCAATTAGATTAATGCAATCCATTTTTTTAATCTCATTTTAATGTTGCAAGCCTTTTTGTCCCTTCTCCTCCCCCGTAGACGGCTCCTCTAGCTGTAGCGCTATGCTTTGAAGTGGCCTCCTGCAGTAAACCTACCGCGCTGATGGAAAGTAAGAGAGCTACTGGACTTTTGAACGGCTTGTTTAACTTTAAAACACTTCCAGACGCTTCAGTTGACAAGTCAAAAGTAAAATGCAACCTGTGTCAAACGGAGTTTAACTACCACCGGAGTACGTGGAGTTTGAGTTAGCACCTCCACGCTAAACACCCAGGTGCAGCCAAGCCAGCCTCAGCTCCACCAAAGGACCATTTTGGAGTGTGGGAGTCGCAGCAGAGCCGTGATTGATTCCCAGTTAAGACACTCTGGTAAGAAATGCTTTACATTATGGGCTTAAAACTGCCTTCAAATGGAAAATAACAGGATTTTAAACATGACATTCAAAACGCCATCAATCGCGATTAACTATGGAAACTCTTCGATTAATCTCGATTAAGAAAATTAATCGTTTGACAGCCCTAGTTTTAATATAATGCAATAAACACTTGAAATGGCCTTTTTAGCTTCCTTATAGCTGCATTATAAACCATTGAACGCGATTTTTCAGAATCAGAATATAAGTGCAGCCTGTTCTCGATGAAACTCTGCTTTTCCTTTCACATTTAAATTGTTCAGAATTTCCTCTCCTGATAGTTAGAGCTGAGGTCTTTGTGCTGCTCTCAACAGGAAGTGGAAATGGATTCCTGAGTAGCTTCCCTACTGTAAATAAAAAGCTGTGTACAGCCCCAGACACGGTACGGAGGTGTTTAATCCTGTTTGTGAGATGCTGCTGGCCGGCGCTCGGCTCCAACGCTCGGCTCCTCTCGGGCCGACGCTGGGCTCCTCTCGGGCCGACGCTGGGCTCCTCTCGGCTCCAACGCTCGGCTCCTCTCGGCTCCAATGCTCGGCTCCTCTCTGGCCGACGCTCGGCTCCTCTCGGCTCCAATGCTCAGCTCCTCTCTGGCCGACGCTCGGCTCCTCTCTGGCCGACGCTCGCCTCCTCTCTGGCCGACGCTGGGCTCCTCTCTGGCCGGCGCTCGGCTCCTCTCTGGCCGACGCTGGGCTCCTCTCGGCTCCAATGCTCGGCTCCTCTCTGCCAGGACAGGATGCTGCTCTTTGTATTTTGCAGGCTTGAACACATTAAGATGATCCAGCTGCATTAGACTAACACTGAGCCTTCGACACAGACTGCTCATAATTACTCTTCATAGAAACGTGAAGCTGATGTGTTTAAAACTCAGAGACACAGAGAACACAGATGTTGATTCTTAGTCTTTTATTTGACTCTAAGTTTGAGATAAAATTACACATTCACTCACAAGACTTCCTTTCTTAATTCCTTCCTTCCTTCTTTCCTTCCTCCCTTCCTTCATGTCTTCTTTTCCTTCCATCTTTTCTCCCTGTATTCTTTTCCTTCTCCTTCTTTTCCATCCTTCCTTTCTTGTTCCTCCCTTCCTTCCTTGGTCTTTTATTCGACTCTAACTTTGAGAACAAATGAAACATATTCACTCTCAGACTCAGACTGAGACTCAACCTGCAGAGCTGGAGGCTGGAGGCCATGTTCAGAGACTCAGAGATGATTTGTAGGTCAGATGCAAAAACACTCTGATTATAATAATGATAATAAACATGAAGAGTGACTCATCACATTATCTACAGTATATTGCTGGTTTGGCCGCTGTGGACATTAATCTAATTATTCCACATGTATATATGTTGGTCTTTTCTTACCTTTCTTCCTCTCTTCCCTGTCTTCCTTTCCTTCCTTCCTTCCTTCCTTCCTTCCTTCCATCCTTCTCCTTCCCTTCTGCCCTTCTTTTCCTACCTTTCTTCCTCCCTTCCCCGTCTTCTTTTCCTTCCTTCCTTCCTTCCTTCCTTCCTTCCTTCTATCTTTCCATCCTTCCTTCCTTCCTTCATTCCTTCCATCTTTCCATCCTTCCTTCCTTCCATCCACTTTTCCTTCCATCTTTTCTCCCTGTATTCTTTTCCTTCTCCTTCCCCTGCTTTTGTTTCCTTCCTTCCTTCCTTCCTTCCTTCCATCTTTCCATCCTGTCTTCTTTTCCTTCCTTCCTTCCTTCCATCTTTCCATCCTGTCTTCTTTTCCTTCCTTCCTTCCTTCCTATCATTATAATAATGATAATAAACATGAAGAATGACTCATCACATAATCTACAGTATATTGCTGGTTTGGCCGCTGTGGACATTAATCTAATTATTCCACATGTGATTTTCATGCATTTTGATATTGGGAACTATTCTTTACAGTAATGTGAGACTGATTTCGTATGGAAGTGTATCTGCACCTTTATTCAAATGGAAATGCATTTTGCAAAGCGGCAATTCAACCTTCAATTTTGTAATGCAATTTGAAAATGCATTTGGCAATTCACAATTCAATATGCAAAGTGATAATGCAATCTTCAATACAGTTTTAATTATCTCAATGGAAACTAGGAATTGAAATTAAGTTGTGTGAATTACATTTTCAACATGGTATTCTTGCACCTTTATTCAATGTTCAATGTTTGTATTAATCTAGTTTTCAGAGCAACATGATGAATGAAACAAACTTGTTGTGTTTCACTTCTTGAAAAAGTTATCATCTGTTTTTGAGAGGATCCTTTTTCACTCTTATCAGTAAGGCATGGACAAAAAGCGTATCAGCCGTGGTCTGGACCGGAAAGGAGGAAGGAAGGAAGGAAGGAAGGAAGGAAGGAAAGGAGTAAGGAGGGAGGGAAGAAAGGAGGAAGGAAGGAAGGAAAGGAGGAAAAGAGGATTGAAAGGGGGAAAAAAGGAAGGAAGGAAGGAAAGGAGTCAGGAGGGAGGAAGGAAGGAAGGAACGAACGAAGGAAGGAGGGAAGAGGAAGGAAACAAGGAAAAGAGAAAGCAAAGGAGGAAAAAGGAAGGAAGGAAGGAAAGGAGTAAGGAGGGAGGGAGGAAAGGAGGAAGGAAGGAACCCGGATCCACCCAGTCCGAGTCCAAGACAAGACCAAGAACCTCAAAAAATGGTCTCGAGACCAAGACCGAGCTCGAGTACTACAACACTACAAGTTGATTGACCAATGTCCTCGAGATCCAGCCCTCGTAACCATAGCAACCTCCCCCGCTCCGCCCATGGCCCCGCCTCATGCCCATATAAGTAGAATCCGTGTTTTTATTTTTCCCAGCATGCACCTGAAATTTTCAAGATGGCGCTGCCTAGATTAGAAACTATTGGCTTCCGAGCAGCAGTCCACAAACCAATGGGTGACGTCACGGATGTTACGTCCATTTCTTTTATACAGTCTGTGATTTAGGGTCAGACAGTCATTTCTTCCTCCCTCCCTCCTATCCTTCCTTCTTCCTTCCTCCCTCCTCCCTCCCTCCTTTCCTTCCTTCCTTCCTTCTTCCTCCTGAGCTGTATGTGTCTTTAGGAAGCGAGGCGCCGCCGCTGTGATTATCTACTTCCTCCTTCAACCCCCGATTCATTTATCTGAACAAAGTGTTTTTTAATAATAAATGAATATTAAATATTTACTCGGGTTCAAATGGAGCAGGGCCCTGTTTTCCCAAAAGCATCGTAGCATCCGTCTGACTGCTGAGGAAGTGTTGAGGAAGTGCTGAGGAAGTGCTGAGGAAGTGTTTCCCAAAAGCATTTTAACTGAAGCTGCTGAGAGAGATGAGAGTAGAGTAATGAGCCGTAGGGTGCTGTCGTTCTCCCGGGTCAAATTGACCCCGTCTCTCTTTTGACTGTTCCTTCCTTCCTTCCTTCCTTCCTTCGTCTTCTTTTCCTTCCATCTTTTCTCCCTGTATTTCTTTTCCTTCTCCTTATTTTCTTTCCTTTCCTCCCTTTCTTTAATTTTTCCTTCGTTCTTCCCCTCCTTCCCTCTTTCTTTGCTCTCTTCCTCCTTTCCTTCCTTCCTTCCCTCCTTTCCTTCCTCCCTCCTTCCCTCCTTCCTCCTTTCCTTCCTTCCTTCCTCTTTTCCTCCTTACTTATTTCCTTCCTCCCTCCATCCTTTCTGTCTTCCTTACTTCCTTCCTCTCTTCCCCCTCCCCCTTACTCCTTTCTTTCCTTCCTTCCTTCCTTCCTCCTTAATTATTTCCTTGCTCCCTCCATCCTTCCTTTCTTCCTTCCTTCCATCCTTCCTTGTTAGATAGATAGATAGATAGATCACGTCTTTGTCACGACGGTCGTTTAGCAGTTACCGCTCGGCGCCGTGCGGGGCCGCCAGCGTGCGAACGTTCCTCACAGCTACACAACTACACAACTACACAACCACACAACTACACAACCACACAACTACACAACTACACAACCACACAACTACACAACCACACAACTACACAACTACACAACCACACAACTACACAACTCGCTCTCTGATTCTCATTCAGTTACTTCAAAGGCCGAAGTGCTTTTACAAGATCGAGAGGAAACCACCTGCAGGGCTGAGTGTTCGAAATGTCTCGGGAAGAAAGTGTGTGAATCTCTATTAGTCTGTGTGAGAGAGAATAAGTGTGTGTGTGTGTGTGTATGTGTGTGTGTGTGAGTCTTGTAGAAACTCTCGCTCCTCATCTCTGACATTTCCAGGTCACTCAGTTATAAAATGGCTTCTCAGTCTCCCGCCCCCTCTCTCTCTCTCTCTCTCTCTCTCTCTCTCTCTCTCTCTCTCTCTATTTCCTCCCCCTCTCACCATCTCTCGGAGGCAAAGTGTGAGGAAGAAAGAGAAACTGGATTTAAGAAGAAAAAAGATTAGGAAGGAAGGAAGGAAAGGAGGAAAAGAGGAGTCAGGAGGAAGGAAGGGTGGGAGGAAGGAAGGAAAGGAGGAAGGAAGGAAGGAAAAGAGGAAGGAAAGAAGGAAAGGAGGAAAAAAGGAGTCAGGAGGGAGGAAGGGTGGAAGGAAAAGAGGAAGGAAAGGAGGAAGGAAGGAAAGGAGGAAAAGAGGAAGGAAAGGAGGAAAAGAGGAAGCAAGGGAGGGATGAAGGAAGGAACGAAGGAAGGAAAGAAGGAAGGAAGGAAAGGAGTAAGAAGGGAGGTCACTCAGTTATAAAATGGCTTCTCAGTCTCTCTCTCTCTCTCTCTCTCTCTCTCTCTCTCTGTCTCTCTCTGTCTCTCTCTCTCTCTATTTCCTCCCCCTCTGCTTCTCTAGTTTTTTATTTTTTATTTTTATTTTTTTTACCTCTCACCATCTCTCGGAGGCAGAGTGTGAGGAAGAAAGAGAAACTGGATTTAAGAAAAAGAAAAAAGATTAGGAAGGAACGAAGGAGGGAGGAGGGAAAGGAGGAAGGAAGGAAGGAAATACAAACTGATTGTATTGTAACTGATTAAATTAATGCAATGAAAATTAAATAAACTACTTTTTAAATTAATTTGAAGGTGACATGACAGGTAAAGAATTAAATTAATAATGAACATCCAGCGAGGTAAATAACTCAGGTTGTCACATCCTGTCTGAACTTCCTGTTTGTGTTGTATTTCCTGTTTTATTCTGAAATGTTTTCTCATTGTGTTTCTGTTATCTTTACTTCCTGTAAGTTGATTTTCCTCATGTGCTTCACCTGTGCCTCGTTCTGGCCATCAGAGTAAAGACATTTATCTGCAGGGTTCGGGCTGCTCTGCTTTCCATTGTGACAAAGGTAAGAGTTTGCATATTAATGGTAGAGTTGCTAGCTAAGCATAAACCTTTATAGGAATACTCTCTTTGGCTGGAAACTAACTAAAAATGACACAGAACAATTAAACTATGAAGACACTCAGTTTAATAATGTTTCTTATCTTTACTTGCGAACATATGAACTCCAAGGCTTAAATAAAAGCACTAAGCTACCTAAAATGTCCACAAGGGGCCAGTAATGGATCAATAATTCAACCTGAAGAGGATCAGAGCAATGACAACCATTTAGATTTGAATTGTGGAGCTAGGCTTCACAAACTGTGTTTCAACATTTCTGTGTTCAGGATTTAGTGATTAGCATAAACCCGCCCCTGCTGCTGTAGAGGTATAAATACATTCAGCACACACTACTACTACTACAGTCTACAGTTAGCTGAGTTAGCTGAGTTAGCTGCCAAGCTAGTCGCCGAGCTAGCTGCTGAGCTAGCAGCAGAAAGCTCTCAGACATAGCGTCCATGTTTCTGGTAGAGGTGGTGACTTTGATTGACAGGTGACACTTGGTAGGGGGCGGGGCTTCAGCGTTTGGGAGCAGAGAAAGAGGCTGATTTTTACACAACTTTGAAGCCTTTAAAACACAATGCTTTGATTCTACTTCAGAAATTATAATATCACAAAAACCTTTTTTATAGTCATTAACTGTCTGTCTGTTGTCCTCGAGTCAAGGGAGGAAGAAAGGAGGGAGGCAGGGAGAAAGAAAGGAGGGAAGCAGGGAGGGAAGGAAAGAAGGACAGAGGAAAGGAGGAAGTGAGGGGGGAGGAAAGAAAGAGAGAAGGAGGGAGGGAGGAAGGAAGGAAGGAAAGAAAGAAGGGAGGAAGGAAAGAAGGAACAGTCAAAACAGTCATATCAGTCATGTGAAATATGAACTGATTATTTCTCAGTTAATTCAGTAGACCGCTTCACTCTGATTAATCTCAGTAGTTCTCAGTGTGATTCTCTCTCTGCTGCTTCGTCTCTCAAACAGGAAAAACTTGTTCTGTGTTTGAAGCAACAAAGCAGCAGGCGAGCGTCTGTCTCTGTTCAACAAATTGATTTCTGTCGACTTCTCAAACTTTTCTATCGTCTGTCTCAAAAAACTCTTTTCCTTTTAAAACTTGATGTCAGTTATTTTCAATCAGTGCTGTTCTGTAAAGAGAGTGATGAGCGAGGAGGAGGAGGAGGAGGAGGGGGGGGGGGGGGGAGAGGAGGAGGAGGAGGAGGCTTCAGCAGCTCAGAGGAAACAAGTTCAACATGCTGAGTTTCTCTGGTTTTAACACATATGATTTAACCCTCCTGCTGTGCTCTAGTCAAGGGAAAAGGAGGAAGGAAGGAGAGGGAGGGAGGAAGGAATGAAAGGAGGGAGGAAGGAAAGGGAGGGAGGAAGGTAGGAAGGAAGGAAAGGAGGGAGGAAGAAGGAGGGAAGGAGGGAGGGAGGAAGAAGGAGGGAAGGAGGGAGGGAGGAAGAAGGAGGAGGGAAGGAGGGAGGGAGGAAGGAGGGTGGGAAGGAGGGAAGGAGGAAGAGGGAGGAAAGGACAGACAGAAGGAAGGAAAGGAGGGAGAAAAGGAAGGAAAGGAGGGAGAGAAGGAAGGAAAGGAGGGAGGAAGGGAGGGAGGGAGGAAGAAGGGAGGAAGGAGGGGGGAGGGAGGACGGAGGAAGAAGGTAGGAGGGAAGGAAGGAAGGAAAGGAGGGAGGAAGAAGGTGGGAAGGAAAGAAAGGAGGGAGGAAGAAGGAGGAAGGAAAGGAGGGAGGAAGGAGGGAGGAAGGAAGGTGGAAGGAAGGAAAGGAGGGTGTTTTATCATCATCGGGGTTTTTCTGAGCTACCTTTTGTCTGGCCCCTCCCCCCGGACCCGTTTGCCATGGGAGACCCTACCAGGGGCATAAAGCCCCCGACGACTGAGCTCCTGGGGTCATTGGGACACGCAAACCCCTCCACCACGATAAGGTAGTAGCTCAGGGAGGGGATTGTAAAGTATAAAGCATATTTTAATCATTTATTAGTAAATATACTTTACATTTTACAATAAGGCTCCAATGTTAACTCATTAATAAGTTGTGATATCCTTTAAACACTTAATAATAAAAGGCTGAGAATACAGATACATATGGGATCACTATTTGGCAGGAAGCTGGTCACTGTTAACATTTCTTTCTGCCACTGAGTTAAAAACAGTTTATTAATGATTTAGAAATGGCTCACAACTTTAAAAGAAATTAAAGAAATAAAAAACATAAGCAAAAATATATAAAAAATATTAATCATATACTTATAATAACAAAAAAACAAGAAAAAGCAAACAAATTAAAGAAAAGAGCGCCCCTAGTGGGACAAATTAAAAACTGTCAAATTAAAAACCGTGAGAAAAAAACATCACAGCTGACTGTCGCTGCTGTTGTTTCAGCAGCAGAATAAAAGCAGACGAAGCTTCTGCACGTCTTTATTTATTCACATCCTCAACAGCAGGACAGAAAATACACATTATGCACTACATTAGCCTACTACACACACTCCTATAGAGGGGAGAGTAAGAATGTGTGTGTGTGTGTGTGTGTGTGTGTGTAGGAGGAGGAGGAGGGGGGGGGAACACACAGTTTGTTGTGCTTAGAGCTGAGATGCTGAAATCAGCGAAAACATTTTTTGCTTGAGAAGAGTTTTGCTCCCGTTTACGTTGCTTTCACTGCACATTCCCTCTGGAACAGCTGAGACGGACGCAGGCAGCTCTAATTGGTTCGCTTCACCTGCTGAGACTCACTCACACACACACACACACAGAAACACACACACAGAAACACACACACACACAAACACACACACAAACACACACACACACACACACACACACACACACACACACACACACACACACACACACACAGAAACACACACACACACAAACACACACACACACACACACACACACACACACACACACACACACACAGGTGACAGGGTGAACAAAGCCGTCATGATGATGGGATGCCGTCAGCTGACTCAGATGTGGAGCTGCTGCTGCTGCTGCTGCTGCTGGGTGGGGGGGAAGGGAGGAAAGGGGGGGTGGGGGAGGAGGGGGGGGGAGGGAGGAAAAGGGGGGGAAGGGAGGAAAGGGGGGGAGAAGGGAGGGGAGGGAGGAGGGAGGAAAAGAAGGGGGGGGAGGGAAGGAAGGGAAGACAGGAAAGAAGAAAGGAGGGGAGAAGGAAGGAAGGAAGGGAGAAGGAAGGAAAGGAGGGGAGAAGGAAGGAAAGGAGGGGAGAAGGAAGGAAGGAAAGGAGGGGAGAAGGAAGGAAAGGAGGGGAGAAGGAAGGAAGGGAGGGAGGGAGGAAGGAAGGAAGGGAGGATGGAGGAAGAAGGACGGAAGGAGGGAAGAAAGGTGGGGTGAAAGGAAGGAAGACAGGAAAGAAGGAAGGAAGGAGGGAAGGAAAGGAAGGAAAGAAGGAAGGGAGGATGGAGGAAGAAGGACGGAAGGAGGGAAGAAAGGAGAGGCGGGAGGAAGGAGGGGAGAAGGAAGGAAGGAAGGAAGGAAAGGAGGGAGGAAGGAAAGGTGGGGTGAAAGGAAGGAGGGAAGGAAAGGAGGGTTGGAAGGAAGGAAGGAGGGGTGAAAGGAAGGAAGGAAGGAAGGAAGGAAGGAAGGGGGAGGGGGTGGTTCTGCTGCTGGGTTGGGGGCTGGAGGGGGGGTTGGGGTTGGGGGGGGGGGGGGGGGGGGTTCTGCTCCGGAGGGAAGAGAGTGATGAAATATTGAACCACGCTTTTTAGCTGAAGCCAAATTACAGGAAGAGGTTTGTAGTCTCACCTGCAGTCAGGAGGTTTATGAAGTGACCTAGAATGGATCTGAGCCGGTCGACTCTGTGGGTGGATTCAACATTCAAGTTGGTGTGTTATGGGGGGGGGGGGTGAAAAGGAACCGCCGCTCCTCCTCAGGCTTTGGTCTGACTACTGAAAGGGATTTCTTTACAATAGCTGGATTTGAACATGCTCCACCTGCACATGCTACAGAGAGAGAGAGCAGGGCTGCATGTGAGGTAGAATATCTAACACATTTTTCCTTCCTTCCTTCCTTCCTTCCTTCCTTCCTTCTCTCTTTCTTTCCTTCCCCCTACCTTCTTTCCTTCCTTCTCTCTTTCTTTCCTTCCCCCTACCTTCTTTCCTTCCTTCTCTCTTTCTTTCCTTCCCCCTACCTTCTTTCCTTCCTTCCGCTTTCCCTTTCTACCTCCCTCCCTCCTTCCTTCTTTCCTCCCTCCTACCGTCCTCCCTTTCTTCCTTCCCTCCCCTCCTTCCTTCCTCCTTTCCCTCCTTCCTTCTTTCCTCCCTCTTACCGTCCTTCCTTTCCTCCCCTCCTTCCTTCCTCCTTTCCATCCTTCCTACCTCCCTCCTTCCTTCTTTCCTCCCCTCCTTTACAATAGCTGGATTTGAAGATGCTCCACCTGCACATGCGAGAGAGAGAGAGAGCAGGGCTGCATGTGAGGTAGAATATCTACCAGCTGCTTCCTGCATCGACGAGGTGAGAGAGAAACTACGTTAATACACTAATATGAAAGAATAATAATGTTGACTGGGCTGCCTGAATAAACTGAGGCGCATTTTTAAGAAGGTGCAAGTAATAAATAATCTACACTATGATTTATTTCATGTAGTATAACAGATGCACCAATATGGGGACAAATAGACTTGAAGTGTAAAGAAACTTAAAACCGGTTGGAAGATATTTGGAAAATGCTGGAAAACCAGTGGTGTCCCATTTCCTATCTAAAGATTTCAACCTCTACCCCATGTGGCTCCATTTTTGGGGGACTCCTACCAATGGAGGGCACACCAAAACGAGTAGTAGGGCCAAGAGAAGGGAACTGGGATCTCAATCACTAAATTCAGGCCTTCTAATATGTGTGTTGGAGCCACAGACTGTATAAAAGAAATGGACGTAACATCCGTGACGTCACCCATTGGTTTGTGGACTGCTGCTCGGAAGCCAATAGTTTCTAATCTAGGCAGCGCCATCTTGAAAATTTCAGGTGCATGCTGGGAAAAATAAAAACACGGATTCTACTTATATGGGCATGAGGCGGAGCCATGGGTGGAGCGGGGAGGTTGCTATGGTTACGAAGGCTGGATCTCGAGGACATTGGTCAATCAACCTGTCAATCAGGACGTAGCCACGCCCCCTAATGCATACCCTGCTTTATCGTCACATATAAAATCAGGGAGGCCAAAATGTCCCAAATGAACATCATACTGCATTGAAGAAGGCTTTAAACTAGCGATTGAGACCATAAACACATTTTGAAAACGTTTACTGAGGTTAGAAATCAAGTGAGAAGTTGGTGAATTCTCCATTGACTTGTATAGAGACGGTCGCCCCCTGGTGGCCTTTTGATAGAATGCAGCTCTAACTTCCACCACTTAGACATTTTTGCCATAATCCTCTAATATATTCTCTCTAAATGGATTAAAAGCAGAAATTTGATGCTGGGTCCACAAAAAAAGAATGTGTGAAGTTATTCATACGTTTATTTTCACATTTTAACCCTTTAAATTTAAACTAGGGCTGTCAGCGTTAATGCGTTAATCGCAATTAGATTAATGCAATCCATAACATATTTTTTCTTAATCACATTTTAATGTTGCAAGCCTTTTTGTCCCTTCTACTCCCCCGTAGACGGCTCCTCTAGCTGTAGCGCTATGCTTTGAAGTGGCCTCCTGCAGTAAACCTACCGCGCTGATGGAAAGTAAGAGAGCTACTGGACTTTTGAACGGCTTGTTTAACTTTAAAACACTTCCAGACGCTTCAGTTGACAAGTCAAAAGTAAAATGCAACCTGTGTCAAACGGAGTTTAACTACCACCGGAGTACGTGGAGTTTGAGTTAGCACCTCCACGCTAAACACCCAGGTGCAGCCAAGCCAGCCTCAGCTCCACCAAAGGACCATTTTGGAGTGTGGGAGTCGCAGCAGAGCCGTGATTGATTCCCAGTTAAGACACTCTGGTAAGAAATGCTTTACATTATGGGCTTAAAACTGCCTTCAAATGGAAAATAACAGGATTTTAAACATGCAATTCAAAACGCCATTAATCGCGATTAACTATGGAAATTCTGCGATTAATCTCGATTTAAAAAATTAATCGTTTGACAGCCCTAGTATAAACTAAACCACATGGACACTAAAAACCCTCATTGACCCAGATACAGCCTTTGTGAGCGAGGGTGGAAGTAGTGTGACTCTCTCA